>NC_034608.1:79292631-79295257 GCF_900095145.1 Mus pahari | reverse complement strand
ANAGAGAGAGAGAGAGAGAGAGAGAGAGAGAGAGAGAGAGAGAGAGAGAGAGAGAGAGAGAGAGAGAGAGAGAGAGAATAGAGACAAAGGTTACTTGCTCAAATATTTAAAGCACTTCATTTTATTCGCAATTTTGCTGTTCAAACCTGAACAACTCTAGAACTGTGATCTGACCCAAGAAGTCACAGATGAGAGAGTCAGATGGGATCATAGGATAGGTCTTGACTAGGTACGGTCAGGCCGGGATGCCAGAAATATCCAGGCGTCAAGGAGACAAGAGGAGCCTAAGCAAATCTGTCAGAAAATGGGTCCAGAGAGATAGTCCCCTGGTCCTAAATCATACTACAGTCCTTTGTCTCAGTGAAGGATGGATGTTCTATTGGGAGCTGGAAAGGGAAGCAGGAAGTGCACAAACTGGGCAGTGGCCACCTTGGCGAGGACAGAGTAGTCATCGCTCCAACTGTGCTGGCTGCCAGACATTTGACAAATTGTTTCATCCCCGGGATTCATAGGGCTACATTTTAATAAAACATTTCAAAAGACTGAAGTACTGTTGGAGAAGGTTTTCTAGAAACAGCTGAACTTTGTAGACACCAAGTTTGGGCACGTATGCTTTTTCCTGTGCCTCACTTTTCCTTCAGCCCCACAGCTCTTCTGTTGACTCTAGGCTCCGACACCAATTGCAGGTAGCCAGGATGCCCAATTGCTAAATGAGGCAATGTATACTCATTTAGCACTATGATGTAAATATCATATTTTATGTGTACTTGAGCCTCGGGTAACTTTCCCAGTGGGTTTTATCTTGATGTAACAGCACCGAGAAAATAAAGACTATTGAACCCTCCCAACCAGAACCCCATCACGGTCCACTTTTACTTCCTGATTTCTGAAGTTACTCCGGGCTCAGATCTAAAGATTCGAAGCTGAGAACCACACATGAGAGAATTTGTTTTTCCAGGTCTGGGTGACATCGCAGAGTGTCGTATTTTCTAGTTCCATTAATTTTACCTTCAAATGTCATGATTTTATTTGTCTTCACAACTGGATATTATTCCATTGTGCATACACTTTTCCTTATCTATCCATCATTTAAAGGACATTTAGGCTTTTTCCACTTCCTAGTTATTATGAATAGAGCAACATGAACAGGAGTGGGCAAGTATCTGGGGAGTAGGATGTAGAGTCTCATGGGCATCTGCCTAGGGTGTTTTAAGTCCCTACTGTAACTATGCCACTCTACTGAAAACCACCCACGACTCTGCTTATTCAAAGCCAGATAGGGCTACCAGCCTCCAAGAGGCATCCCCTCCCCCTTCCCTTCATGTATTCCAGATTTTATAGACACAATAATGCTGCATTTTTCATTCATTTGATATTTCGTTCTGCCAGGACGTAAGAGGAAAGACACAGTGAAGAATGTCCATGGGGAAAAAGTGTTCTAAGAAGAGAAACCTGCATGAACAAGACATTAAACAAATGGAACGGTCGGTGATGTTGTTCTTATAAAATTACATTTATATGACTACTTACATTTCCCTAGCAGACACTAGTTCTTCTCTCTCACAAGCTATAAATAACTTTAACGTAAGTAGTTATTGCTTCTTGTGCCTGACCTGGTTAGGGAGCTTCATCATATTTTGGTGTCATTTAATTCTGCATGAAGTTTTCTTTTGTCAAGACTGTGAGCTCCCTAAGGGCAGAGTGGGCAGTGACATTTATTTTCATCTCATGGTGAGGCATTTAATAGGGACGCAAGAACAAAATACAATTCTGGCACACTACATCGCTTTAGATGCTCACTGAGTTGTATCTTTTAAGTACAATCATTTCTCAAATGTCTGTTGGTTCTAGAATTTGGTGGCTCTGTTAAAGTGTCCCGGGGATAGAAATGGCATGCAGTTCAGGTGGATGTGGTACCACTAACGCTTAACATAGTCTACCTACATGGCAAATGAAATTGCCTTATAGTTGTTAAGTAGGAAACGTCATGTTCAGAAATGGCTCGATATTAGGTCTTCTTCAAATTCAGTGCCTTCCCCAAAGTCTACATGGCTTTTGGTTGTTGAAATATGTGAACAGTGTTGTCCTTCTGTGTAGAAATTGTTATGGGTTTTGCAGGCAGGAACAGCCATGGTTTATACGAGAGGGGTGGTATGCACGTGTTTCATAGGATTTCCCCCCTTGCTGCCCCCTTACCACCCAGCAGTGACAATGGGAACTTAGTGTGAATGTGTGAGGCATGTGAGGGTTTTGTCCCCACTAGTAACATGAATTCCCCGTGGCTGGATACTGTTGGCATCAGTACCTCTGAAACCTGTAAGATCACATAGGTGACAGTGTGACTTATACACCTGTTGCTAGGATAATGGCCACCATATTCCCAGAATCCATTGGGCTCACTTCCCACCTTTACCTGTGACCACGTCACCATTGATATATCCTTTTCCGAGAGGGGACCCGCAGCTGGACCAGATCGTCCTGCGCCTCTTCTGCCCAGGAGGGGTGTTCGCCTGGCGGCTGTCCGCAGGCTGATACAGCACCCAACACCTTGCCTCCCCGACCGAGGAGGGGTGTCCGCCTGGCATCCAGCGCCTTTCCTCACCCGAGGAGGGGAGTGCGCCCGAGA
>NC_034608.1:79269606-79292620 GCF_900095145.1 Mus pahari | reverse complement strand
AAAAAAAAAAAAAAGATATATCCTTTTCCCCATTGTCTTTCTACCACCACCCTCCTTGCCCCTCTCTCTCCCAATAAACCTCTTACACATGGAACTGCTTTGTCTTGGTGTGCTGTGCTCAGACACAAGCTGCTATTCTAACACATCAGATACAATATCATAATGATAGGAAATGGACTTTGCAAATTATTATTAACATATGATTCAGGCTTTATTATTTTATATACTTATTTATTTTAAAAAAAAATCCTTAATATTAGAATAACCCTGGAGAGTAGCCTGAAAATTAATGTCACCTCTAAAGCAAATATCAGAGAGAAAATGTGATCATGTGGCAGTAGGACTCCCCGAAGCATCTTTCATGTACACTGACTCTCAAATGCACAGGCACTTGCTGTTTCCTGGATCCATGTTCCCTCCAAACAATGGCGAGCCCCTATCTGACATCACATGTTTCCCTTTGGGCTTCGCCTAAGTTCCAGCTTGTTTCTGGCATCTTCCTTATTAGTGTTGTGTGGTTTCACTGGCAGGATCTGGCCTGAGATGGTGCTGAGCAAGGGGTGTAAGTGGACTTGAGGCATGGAGGAGGATTCCTCTATTCTGTCTAACAAGGCAGCACTCAGTGGTAGGCCTGTTGGCTTTCCCTTTCAAAACTATTTTCACTGGGAGGTCTGAGTTTGGACCATTTATTTTTTTTTCTGTTTTCTTAATGTTATCCTTAGCTATACTGGGCTGTTAGGTTAAAAGTCCCAGAGATATTATTTGATGAATTTTTTTTTTATTGGTTTCAGGGGAAAGGAATTAAGATGTACTTAGCCTGCCGAATGGTTTTCTCTTTAAGCACTGAACAAGCAGGAAAGCAAATCGTGTTTCAAAACATAAGGCAGACAGGTCCTGAGGAACAGTACCCAACACTGACCCATGGCCCTCACACGTATGTACCTACATGGACATGCGTGCCTACATGTATACACACACACACACACACACACACACACACACACACACACATACACACACACATGCGTGCATGCACATGCACAGACAATGCATATACATGCACATCCATGCATACACACATGCACACACTTACACAGACACAGACACAATGCAGAAATACATATCATATTTGAGTATGATGAATATGGAAAGAGATTATGAGGTAAGAGAAAAATGAGATGCTGTAAATTTGAGGCCTATTAAGGAAAAAAAAAATTTTTTTAAATTTTTCAAGTAGACAGGAGTAAATAGGTAATGAATGTTTTCCGCACTAGGCTCAACTGAATATATTTAAAAGCATGATGAAACAGTATTTGTGTAATGCGCCTTCTCAGATGGTGAAGTTGATGGTAAATTTAAACCAACAAATGGCCCATGGGGGTTAATTCCATGATTTTCCTGATATTATTGGAAGAAATACTTTCACTAAGTGAAGGACACCACTCCTACCTTTAGCAACTACTGTTCACGAGCTGTACAAGGCTGCTCTGGTACCCTGTTCCTTACAGAGTAGTCAGTGTCAAAATAAGAATGTGTGAAGGCTGCAGTGTTTCCCACTCCCTTCAAAACTGTATGATAGTGTCATTTAAAGGAGAGATGTGGCTCGAGTTCTAAGTTTACCTCAAATCTCTTCTTAAAAGCTTCACAGCCACCCTGCCCTCTGTCCCTATGCCATGGCTCCCCATCTCAACACCACCTATGCAAGCGGAGCACAGAGGTTAGCTGGGGTGGGTGGGATCTGAATCTAGAGTTCGGCCTTGTACGTACCAAGTCAAAACCCCACTGGTGGCTCCCATCCAGGTTTACATTTGCAAATATCACAGAGGATCCTGAACCAGCACACAAGCTCACTCCCTAATGCTGCTTTACAAAATGATAGCCGATGCAGAAGCCATTCTCCCTATAACAATGTAAAACAACTAGGAAACCTCAACTGACTGCCCATGTGTGTGCTTCCTTTACCAGAGAGCTAGGTAAATAATTATAAACCCCTTTTTCTGCCCTAGATGAGTAATTGATTTTTGTGTTAGTTTTTGAAGCTATGCTTGATGATGGACTGAGAAACAAGACAGGTCTCACGCTGAAATGAGAAAGATCCTGAAAACACAGTGTCTGTGCCTTACTCAGAGTCCCTGCTGTGATGAAATGGGTCCCCGAGTTTCACATGCTGGACACTAAATCCCAGGAACAATTATGTTGGAGGGTGGAGTCCTTTGGGTTAATGTGGTCACAGAAAGGATGTCCTCCTCTGCTCAGTGTGGACAGAATAGGAAGGCACACATAGGATGCTGGTGGCTTGGTCTCGGACTTCCCCAGCTTCCCAGAGTAGGATAGAGTTCTTCCTAAATTCCCCAGTGTCGGGCAGTGTATCAGCAGCACAGAATATCCAATCCTTTCTTCTTGTCTCTGATCAACTTTTTTGACTTTCCTCATGACCAAAGCCTAGCAATAGGCTGAGGCTAGGGGTGACTCAGGAAATCATGTATTTGAAAGTACTCCTAGGGCCTGAGGAGATGTCTCACGATACAAAGTGATTGCCACACAGGCCTGAGGACCTGGGCTGGGTACCCAGCATCCACCTTAAAGGCTGAGCATCACCTCATCAAAGATACTTCTTTTTGCCACCAACCAGCTGTTACAGAGATCCACAATTGGCCAAAATTCAGAGACCAAGTGACCGTGGGCCATACAGCCCTAATTGGTAAAAGTATAACACAACCCTTACACCCAAGGGGAGCTGAATGGGTGAGGGAAGGGGGTAGAAGGATTTTAATAGCTGTGGGAGCAGGGTGCCTCCTGAGAGTGATATAACAGTGAGGTTGCACCCGTGAGCTGTCATATGGCTGCCAAAATAAGACCTGAGCAATGACAACACCAATTGACACACCGCTGTGGATGGAGGAAATCTCACAAGGTGAAGAGTCACAGGGCCATCAGTGGCTGCTGGAAGAGGGAACTTGAGTTCTCTCAATGAAAAGATCTCCCTGATAAGGTAATCCAATCCAAGAAGCCCGCCCCAAAGAAGGAACACTAACACGTGCATGTGTATTTATATGTGTGTGCATGTGGTGTATGTGCAGCAGTAATAACTACAGGAGAGGTAACGAACTGGAGCGGGAGTGGGAAGCACACGGGAGTGAGTTGAGGCTGAGAGGGGAGGGTAGAAATGCTGTAAATATAATAGACATGTACGAAGTCCATACTTTTTAAAATAAAAAATAGAACTATAAAATAATCTGGGCATAATTATATATATATATATATATATATATATATATATATATATATATATTTCCAATTCTAGTTCTGAGGTGGAAGATATATTATATAGATTCCTTGGGTTCACTGGCTAGACACTTTTGCCTAACTAGTGAGACTCAATTCCAGAAAGAGTCCCTGTTTCAGAAAGCCAGATGGGTAACTCCTGAGGCAACACCTAAGTTTGCTTTCTGACCACTCCACGTAAGTGTGTATATTTGCAAGTACTTGTGTCTCACACATATACCAACACCCCCCCACACACACATACACAATTTTGAAATATATTTGTGAAGTTTAAGGTTGCCTTTTACATATTAAGAGAATGGCTTACTTCAAAATAATATAAAAGTACAGTAGCTGTGTCCTTCCTTAGATGTTTACCTTGTAGCAGGCTACACAGTTCAGTGAATAAAACAATCTGCTGTGAAGTCTGGGACTCACATGTAGAAAACAGAGAACTTCCACAAGTTGTCCTCTAACAACATGTATACCATGACACACACATGTGCATACATGTACACATGCATACCTCCACACAAAGTAAAAAAAAAAAAGGCATGAAATTTATCTCTGAGTTCCTGGGACCCAAGCGTGACCACACTTTGTTTGACAAAGTAGAGTTGTTTGTGGGGAAGTTGTCACTAGGTCCCCGATCCCAAAGTCTTCAGGGTTGCTTTTCCTGGCTGCACAGAAGTCTCATTACAGAAGAAGGGTCTAGCCTGCTGCTCTGGGACTGTGTGTGTCCGCTCATCTTTAAGGACCTTGTTGTTTTGTGGACTTGGTACTCCCTGGACCTAAGGATGGTAAAGACTCGGGAGCTCAAACAAGAGTGTGTTCCTTCGTTGCCAGTGTGCTTCATGCATCTCTGAGCCCCGGAGTGACTTTTTCATAAGCAACCTATTAACTCATCCAAATACAAGGACCAAAGATGCTCTAAGTTCTTCCTGAGAATGTGAGAATTGCTTTTCCACTGCTGCTCAGAGAAGACCGCCTGTGGGAGCAGAGACGTGCCAGTTGGATGGGGTTTTCCACTTGAATTTCCTTTGTCGCTCCCAGGAGGCCCTTGGAATATAAAGTGTGTACTCAAAACCATTATACGAGGTTACATTCACATTCAGGGCCCATTAGAGCATTTGTGTGAGCAATTGCTATTAGACATTTCCTGCTGAGTTGTTACCAGGTGCTAGAGAAGTTGATTTACTCAGTAGGAGAAAACACATTACTCAATTTAATAAGGACCATGCCATTGCTTATTTATTTTTTCTGTGAAACTAAATTTCTTGTGGAATTTTATACTTTCTGTTTGTTTGTTTTGTTTTGTTTTGTTTTGTTTTTTGTTTTTCGAGACAGGGTTTCTCTGTATAGCTCTGGCTGTCCTGGCACTCACTTTGTAGACCAGGCTGGCCTCGAACTCAGAAATCTGCCTGCCTCTGCCTCCCGAGTGCTGGGATTAAAGGCGTGTGCCACCATGCCCGGCTCTTGTGGAATTTTATAAAGATACAGAAGAACACAGAAAGTATAAAACAACCAATACCCATTATGATACATATGTAATAAAAATTTTCAGACAAATCTTAGATTTATTTGAGGCCCTGGGTATCTTTCTGTAGTCATAGACACCCCACCCTCCTCAGAGGGTGTGATTGGCCTGAAATTGGCTTTTATCTTTCTATGCACAGTTATATTTTTACAGCTACATTTATGTTCAAATAAAATATAAAATGAGGCCCATTTTGAAGCGTTATATATAAGGAATAATGTAGTTTTGCCTTTTTATGACATTTCAAAAACGTGTTTATGTGTGGTACAGTTTCATACAGTATAACTCTTTTTTTTTCTTATGAGAATGTATGTGCCTCAGTTTATTTACTGTAACATTCCCCTAGTTTTTCATTATTATTTGTGATTCTGAAATAAGTCTTTATCAGGACTTACAGATATAGTGGTGGCATATATGTTATGGGTGCAATCAACTATTTTCTGGTTGAATTTAAGGCTTGCTCTACAACATGGAACTCATACCTGGTATTGTTAACTGGATTAAGACATTATAGCTGGGTTAGTCTTACTCTCAGAGGGAAACTTCTATTATTCTACTAAATGAACTTTTTTTTTTTTAAACAAACGTCCTAAGTACTTATCAATACACTTTTCCGTAAATCAGTGTGCTGTTCAAAGTTTCTGTCTTCAAGTAGATGGTGATTAATACAGATGCCTGTAGCGAATAATAATCTCTGGAGTACTCAGGTTTAGTGCGATATCTCCGTTACATCCCTTGATCCCAAGACTCAAGGATTTGTCATGGAAGTGGGAGCAGAAAAACTGTGAAAGCGAGAGCCATTAGAATCCCACAGTGAAAGCGTGGGGATTGTGGACACAGTAGGGCTATTTCACACATGCGCACATAGCAGCTGTGGCCTCATCAACAAGCCTGCATACGATGAAGCTAGCACAAATCCCTGCCAATAAGGGGAAGAAGTTAAAAATATCTTCTCAGTAGCTGAGGAGATATCGGCAAATCATGGCTGCCAGAGGAGGAGGAGTCAGGTTTCTTCAGGAATGCAATCCCTGAGTGCCTACCTAGACATCAGTAGATGGCCCTACCCACATGTACATGCTGATAGAATGAAGTAGATTCAACAAACTTTATAGAAGTTTGCATGAAGTTGGAAGGGAAGAGTAGTGATGGAAATTTAGGAGGAATTTGAGAGAAAGAAGCTGGGGGAGATCTGATCAAAACAAACATATTACCTTTGAAATTCCAACAACATATAAAGTAAAATGATCTGTGACACACACATATTCCCGTGTATGTGAGTACAGATTCTTTTAGGCTTCACACATAGAAACAAAATTGATTGGTCAAAGTTCATCTTTATGAGGTCAACTTTCCTGGGCCACGAATATCTTTCAATATGTTGTCTTCTAAAACTTCAAAGTCTACATTGTGCATTTTAAATCAACCTAAAATCAGTTTTCTGTATTGTGTGAGGGATGGATGGCTCACTATGCTGTGCAGCCTGGAAATCACTTGCCATAGCAGAATTTTTTGACTTGCTTGCTCAGTTCTCACTGAGATGATCTTACTTTTGGAGCATACCAAGTCTCTATGTTTCTGAGTTCTCTATCCCAGCTTTCTGTCCATTTGCTTCTATGCCAATACCACATGGTTTTAATTATTCTGGTTATATAAGAAGATTTGATATTCTAGTGGTAATGTAGCCTATTGAACATTTTAGTTATTCATGCCCTTTTAATTTTTCCTTATGGATTTTATCATTATCTTTGGAATTTTTGTCCATATGTCTCCTGGGGTTTTAATTAAATTGCAGGGACAAACAGATGAAGTTTGGAGCACCACTGTCTTCATTTAGTGGGATTTCCTATGCTTATAGGACTTCTGTTATATCTTTTAATATTATTGATTTTTATACCTGTGCAATAGTTTTGGATTTGTTCTCATGTGTCTGAAAATTATTTTGTTACTGTAATTATTCTTCCCTCCCTGGCAGAATTCATCATATGTCTCAGAATCCAGTACCCACCTCCTGCAATCTTGTACCTTTTCTTCAACTTAGACACATTTTTATTATTCCTTATTTAGGTTTTAGATCCTTCTTTCCCACATTTCTTTTCAGTAGGTGCTGGGACTCTTGTGCTCATTCTCAACATCTCTTAGTTTACTAAGCTTTGCCTATTTGGCGGGTGATTGGAAGACTTTTTTGATTTTATCATGTGAATTAATCTGTTTAACTATCCTTTCTTGTGTTTGATCCTTCTTCAGTTCTTTTAATTTTAGTAGTAATATACTTAAATTAGAAAACCACCTTCCTTGATGTTTTAATGTATGTATATAAAAATGTTTGTATGTGTGCATATATATTAAATGCATATATTTATGTATGTGTGTGTGTGTCAGTGCACATATACTTGTGTGCCTGTGTATGTAGAGACATCCTCTTCCTTTAAAGCTATCCACTTTGGTTTTGAGACAGGCTCTCTTACTGAACCTGGTGCTTTCTGCTTCAGGAAGACAGATTGGCTAGCAAGCTTCAGGTTTCCTCTTGTCTCTACCTTTCCAGTACTGGATCTACAGGCCTTTGTGTGGGTCCAGGGGATCAAACTCAGATTTTTTTTAATTAATTAATTAATTTACAATCCATATTTTATTTCCTCCTACCCTCCAACTGTTCCATATCCCATACCTCCTCCCCTATCCCCAGTCTCCACGTGGATGCCCCTACTCCCTACCCCACCTGACTTCTAAACTCCCTGGGGCCTCCAGTCTCTTGAGGGTTAGGTGCATCATCTCTGAATAAACTCGGGCCCGGAAGTCCTCTGCTGTATGTGTGTTGGGGGCCTCATATCAGCTGGTGTATGCTTCGTGTTTGGTGGTCCAGTGTTTGAGAGATCTCATGGGTTCAGGTTAATTGAGACTGCTGCTCCTCCTACAGAATTGCACTTCTCTTCAGCTTCTTTCAGCCTTTCCCTAATTCAACCATCGGAGCCAAAAGCTTCTGTCCATTGATTGGGTGCAAATATCTGCATCTGACTCTCTCAGCTGGTTGTTGGGTCTTTCGGAGGGCAGTCATGATAGGTCCATTTTTGTGAGCGCTCCATAACCTCAGTGATAGTGTCAGGTCTTGGGACCTCCCATCAAACTGGATCCCACTTTGGGCCTGTCACTGGACCTTCGTTTCCTCAGGCTCCTCTCCATTTCCATCCCTGTAATTCTTTCAGACAGGAACAATTATGGGTTAGAGTTGTAACTGTGGGGTGATCCCTCTCTCCCTCATTCGATGCCCTGTCTTCCTGCTAGGAGGAGGTGGGCTCTATAAATTTCCTATTCCTACTGTCAGGTATTTCATCTAAGGCTTTGCCTTTGATTCCCAAGAGTCGCTGGCGCATCCAGACTCTCATAGATGTCTCTCCTGGCTTAGCTTTGTTTCCTTTTGTCGCGTTCTGTGGTTGTTACTAGACCTGAGTTACACACTAGCTTGATGCATAGGTTTTTTTGAGCTTACATTACAGCTCCATAATGGGCTAGTTATGTGACCTTGGGAAAGTCTTTTCCATTTCTCACCAGAGTGAGTAAAGTATCAGAATCTACACTGTAGGATCATAGTAGAGTTAGTGCTGGTACATTCTATGACACAAAGCCTGGGATATGGTGGTACAGATGCTGGGACCGTCTCTTTACCTTTTCATTTGAGGTACTGCTGAGACTTTTGTGACGACTTCTGGAATTTTCTGTGGCATTTTTACTCCAGACTTCTCCATTCTTCTCTCTCTACCCTCAGTCCTATGGGTTTTCCGTTGTTCTTTTGGAGCAACACCTCAGCTTTTCAAATGTATAGTTTTTCTCCCGTCTCATTTCTTGCTGAAGCTATAATTATTTTTTTCCTTTATTAAAAGTTATGTTCTTTTCAAGAAGTAGATTATAGGAAGTGAGCTAGAGAACTGTGTTTGTTCCATGACCTTGGTCCAGATGTCATCAGTGTAAGTTAGTTTTAATTATTACCTTGACACAATAGGATCAACTGGGAAGATAGTCGCAATGGGGGGACTATGTCATTCAGGATGGAGTGTAGGAATGATTGTTAATTGATATAGGCAGAACCTCACATTTTCGATGCTACCATACCTTTGTTGGAATCGTGGGCTGTATAAAATTAGAGAGGGCTGGCTGAATTGTAAAATGTTAGCAGGCAAGGATGCTGATGTTCTTTCTTTGCTCTTGACTATAAATGTGAGTAGCTTCTTGAACTCCCGTTATGACTTCCTCTTCAGCGATGAGCTCACACTTGGAAGCATAAAACTTTCTTCCTTGAGTTGTTCTTTTCTTTGGTCAGGATCTTTTATCAGAGCAACAGTAGTAAGAATAGAATTCATTTAAACTTTTGTCTTGTTTCACTTTCTGATGCTGGGAGAGACACAATGACCAGCACAACTCATAGAAGGTAGAATTTGTTGGGTGTACAGTTTCAGAGGTGTGAGTCCATGGCCTTTGTGATAGGGAGCTTGGTGGCAGCCAGGCAGGCAAAGCACTGGAGCAGCAACTCAGAAATTATGTTCGAATTCGCAAGTCCAAAATAGAGAGAAGAAAGCCTAGTAGGAAAGGCGTGGGTTTCTGAATCCTCAAAATTCACACTGGAGCAATGCCTACCCGTCCTTCACCAACAGTTCCATCAACTGGGGACTAAGCTTTCAAGTGTGTGAGGCTGTGGGGGACATTCTCATTCAAAGCATCATAACTTTGCAGCAAGAGACCCCTGGGTGACTGTGGTGAGAAGAGTTCTGATAAGGTGCTATGAGTTATGCAGATATCACAGGCTGGATCAGGGGCGGGGTGGGGGAGGGGAGTTGATGCAGAAGCCAAAACAGCAAGTTCAATGGTCTAAACAGTAGAAACATTTTCATATTCAATTATCTTCTGAGATGCTGCCATGTCATCACAATATCTGCATGTGTGCAGTAGAAGGCTCATACAGCGTTTTAGAGGCACTAACCGCATAGAAGCCAGCATGTGCTTTGCCACTGCTGAAGTATGGATCTCATGCTGAGAGAGGACATGGGAAGCCAGAAGTGCCAGTGCCAACATCTGTTCAAACACAAATTGGTTAAGATTCTTTGAACAAATTACTTAACATTGACTATAGAATCTTATTTCCTGCCACCTGCCCACTTCAGGGTTGTTTTGTGAGTATGTATGAGCAAAGTATTTGCACTATTTTCATATATATAATATCAAGGCTCTATATTGGCCAAATTTCCATTGCTCATTTCTTTTCCGAAAAGGGATTTCCCAGGCCAGTTTTTCTGTAAAATATTTGGCTGCTTAGAGTTTAATAACTGAATTGCATGGTTAAAAAGATTTCTGAGTTATAGTCCCAATCCTACTAAATCAGAATTTCTGTGGATGGGCCTCACAATTTACACTTGACTTGCTGATAACACAATTGCAGTACCATTGCTTTGTTCCAGAGAGCTCTAGATATTGGCCAATAGAAGAGCTAATTAGCACTTTTGTTTGGTTACATTCATCTGTATTTCAAAGGGTAATCACAGATTAATAGAGGAAAGAGTTTGGGAAGAACATAATTTGAATGATCTTCAACAAGAGCAAACAGACATTTGGTGGAATTGGCTTGGTCTGTTGTATATGGTATATGTGATCACATCCAAGTGTTGAATTTCTACATTTTTTTTCCCTTTCACTTTAGAAGATGTTGATATAATATTGAGTGAGTTTTTGAAGCCAGAGTTGGTACTGTGAGGGATTGCTGGTTCCACCTCCTTTTTCTTTCTTTCTTTTTTTTTTTTTTTAAATTCCCCTCTGAAGGGGATAGTGAATAAAAAGTTTCAAATTTATCCAGTTCCTTCTATCACAGAAGCCTAGTGATAGAAAAGAAGCAAGGTGTTCTATCCACATGAACCTTATCCAGGAGTCCAGCCTTCACAACCTCTTCAAGAGTGGTTGTAGCTCAACTGAGGCTCTCCAAACAAAGAAACCTGGAGATCAGAACTATGGAACTTGTGGATGTGCTGAGAAAATCCTGTTATCTGCCCAGGTTGTGGTGTGACTCAGAGTTCTCTCTGGCACACTTGAATATCTTCTTGCCTTTGCATTCTCATGCCCACAGCGCCCAGGCTGAGGGTCTGGCTGGTGACAACATGGATTAAAAGAAGAGAAGAGGACAAGAAGATTTAATCTCGTTCCCTAACTGATGACTATGAGAATACTCTAACCACTGACCCACACTGTGACAGTCTTTCGGTTGCAACATTAACACCAAAGGGAAAACACTAAACTGGGCACATATATCTTGGTAAATATTTTGGTGTCATGTACTTCATAATTTTGACTTGAAGACAATTGTTTCTACTATCTCAATATATGTTTATCTCCTCCCTTTACGAAATAGGACAGATTATGGGTGTGGTTACATTTGAGTTACGGTTTTTATTCTCTTGGAACCTCTCATGGAATTTTCACCCCACTAACTTCACTCTTCCTTCCACAGGAGTAATACAGCCTTGGTGGAAGACACCTTAGTTGCCTCTTAGCTCTTTATATTCTTGCCAAAACCCTTAAGGCATTTGCTAATGAGTTTGTGGGCATTTCCTAAAAATCTTATTTTATCTTGAACCAAAGCCAAGTGGTCCCCAATGCACTCATCATTATATCAGGACATAATTACTATGCAGACAGAGCTGAGGAACCCTCCAGGACTTACCCTGTAAGATATCTCCTCCTGATAGAAAGTGTTTGAAGGGCTCATAATTATAGACAAAAGTCAAGAGCCATTTCTAGTATCTGGGGGCTTATGCATTGGGTCTCTTTCTTAGAACACATAATTGGACTCTCTAAAGAGCTAAATACTCATTAAGTGTGAACTTTGATTTTTCTTTCTAAGGGCGAGGACAAATATTAACTAATCAGAAACTTGATTTAAGCATTTTCCCAGGGGTTATTTAGAGGAAGAAGTGAACAAAGCAGGTATTTTTGGTGCAAGGGAGGCACAGAGTTGGAGAGACCTGGCATTAAGAAGGAGTTGGCTACGTCAGTGCTGTGTGTTGGCCTGGAGTAATTAGCAAACTCTAGCATCTCCGCGACTCAATCATAGCTTTGTCTTCATCCTAATGAGTCTCTGTGTATAAATGAGGTCATTATTTTTCCAGCTCCTCCCCTTCTCTTCAACCTTTTAGTGAAAGTCTTGAGTTCTTCCATTGTTCATGTATAAACTCTCAGGTAGTGGGTAAATCAGAAGGAGAATGACCTAAGTTCAATCAAATGGGTTATTTGTGAAGTTGCAAAAGTATGTTTTCATTCTGTCTATTTCTATGAAAAATTGTGTTATGCATTTGACAACAATATTGTTTATGTTTTAACTACTTAAAGTTATATGCATTGCGAGATTCCTCAGTGTGGTAACCAAATAGAAATGTTCACTCACTCATAACAACTTGCTTTATGTCTGGTACATAAATTACTTCACAGACATGTCCTGAGGTTAATGAGTTCTTAAGGCTTCTTGTCTTGCTACTCACTCACATAAAGAACACTAGCTAGTGGAGGTTCCAGGCGACAATGGGTAGCCCTCGAAGAATGAGAACATAAGGTTATGATGCTCATTTCAGAGCTCTCAGTGACCAAAGTTGTGGAATCTTTGAATGATTTAATTTAATGGAGATGTTGGGGCAGTGTGTGGTAGTAATTTTGATAATCCGTTTATTCCAGAATGGAATTTGGAGGTCAGAAGAGGGCTTGAGATAATAGCCAGGGAGTAAATTGAAAAGTTTGACTTTTTCTGTATTTCAGGAGTTTGGGCAATGTGTGGTCATCCTTTGACCATGAACCTGTTCTCATATGTATGAGTGTTAATGTGTATAAGAGCTGAGGTCAACACTTGCTTATCAGTCTCCGCCTTAGCTTTTAGATAGAGTCTCTTACTGAACCTGGTGCTCACAGATAAAACTAGACTGATTGACCATCAAGTCCCAGTGACATGTCTGTCAGGGCCTTTCCAGTGTTAGGATATGAACCACTCCATCTGTCTTTTAATGTACCAGAGGTTCAAACTCAGGTCTGAATTAGTCCTGTTTTAGATATATATATATATATATATATATATATATATATATATATATATATCACTACAGTTATATTCCTGAAATAGGAAAATGCCTTAGGTTTATTCTCTAATAAGTAAGCAATTACATTTGACCCCTAGTTTACTTCAAGTGCAGATATAACATTTTCTTTTCAATTTGTGGCTTCTTTTCAGTAGTAAATCATGAAGCACACCACAGGGGCATTCCTCTAAGCTCTGTCTTTAATTATGGGTGTTGCTGGTATATTTTCTACACTCCATCCCAGCCTGCCTCTGTAAGATCTATGAGGTTAGTAGTATTTCTATGTAGTCACAATAGGCCTGTGTCATTTATCTCAATAATAAGCCTGAGCTGAGAAATTGGCTTGTCTCAGAAACACTAAGAAAACTGCCTGGTGCCAAATGTCTCAACAGTGGCCCCTTCTCAGAAAATAAATCATTTTGTGTTTTCTTTAAGATTCATTGCCAAAGTTTAAATATTTACAGCTTCAGATGAAGTAGGAGTTGTAGGTTTGAAGCCACAAAGAATGAGGTAGAGCGCTAAGGCCTATGCCTAACGATAAAGCTGTGTGTTTACCCAGATTCAGAAGCAGCCTATAAGATCTGCAGGACCTGGTTGACAAGAAGCAAAAACTCGATTGTGAGCACTGCAAAGTGATTCCCCCCCACCCCCGAACAAAGTGTGCAATTTCTAAAATCAAGTTAACTTGATCTCACTGTTTGGAGATGTTTGCCATTATAATTTTAGAGGAAAGGGACAGGCAGGACAATAGAAACAACAACAGGCAGAAGTTGTTCAATGGCCAGGTGAGTACAACCACAGCCTACTCTGTCACTAAGGAAGCAGGCTAGCCCACAGGTCTGAAGTCAGTACCAAAAAAAAAAAAAAAAAAAAAAAAAAAAAAAAAAAAAAAAAAAAAACCAAAAAAGCAACCAACCAACCAACCAACCAACTAACCAAACACACAAACAAAAAATGTACCCAAGGTTCCACAGGAATGGAGAGAACAGCATGTCCTGCACAATGTGGAATACGTGTAACACCTAAGGTAGTGAAAAGGGCTTGAAGATTTGCTTTCTCTAACACAGCTCCCTCTCTGTCTCCTCGAAGGTCATTAGTCCAATGAGACGAGAGGAATACAGGGAACAATATTTTAAACTGGAGGATAGAAGGGCAAGGAGAATTTGCTTTTCAAGACACTTCTCTAACAATGTGAAGAAGGAGGCCCAAACTTAGTACTGTTTAAAAACTGTCTCCCTTCAGGTAAGTTTATCTCCAGTTAGGGAGGTCATGCGCTTCTGTGCTTTGTGAACATTAGCCAAGAATCTAGCTTTTTCTTACAAAGAAGCTTCCATAAAAATCCAGACTGTGAAGTATTGAACTGTTTTAGAGCCACCGAAGCCTTCCCAGATGCGGGATCCCACATGCCGGCCTTCCTCAGAGACTGGCCATCTTCTGGGAAGGGCCTCCTCTTTCTTCCTAAACATTTAGCTTCCTGCTCTTGTTTCCTCTACTGTAGTTTAACCTCAGACTCTCCATTCTCACAGGATTGGCATCTGCACTTCACAAGAACATTAAAAATTATTTTGGCTTCTTCTGTCAACCCAATCCAGACCTGTCAACTCATATTGTCCTAGAGAGACTAGGAGAAATTAGATGTGCTGAGTTCTAGAACTGATGTCTGGTCCAAAGCCACAGTGAGCTCTGAAGATTGAAGGCTAATGTTTCTGTGATTCAGGAAGAAATGACTGCCTGTGGAGGGATTTGACGCAGTCTGTGCTAACTCTCTCCTCAGTAAACAGCTGCCAATTAGTTAACTCCCTCGAGGCTGTGATGAGCTGGGAACACAGAACCGTGTTGTCTAACAGAAACATAAAGCAAGCCACAGACATGAACCACACATGTAATTTAAAATTTTCCCTTAGATACATTCAAAAATGCAAAATAACAAACAGCAAAAGAAAACAGTACACACCCATAGGCACCAAAAGCATAATTTAATATGTTTAAATTTTTCTTTTTAATGTGTAGTCAACAACAACAAAAACTTATTGAAATATATTACATTCTGCTCTTTTTTTTTTCTCATGGAATCTTGGAATCAAGATTAGAGCAGAAACATGTTTGGTAATCACCAGTGGCTCCTAGCTAACAAACTGCTCTTTAGACACAAAAAGAGATCCAGGGTGAAGGATTTTTACTTTTGTGACGGTGGCACTTACGTCTGCCAAACCAGAGAAGCTCTCAGAACCCACTGCCCCCGATTCTGCTGAAACCTAACTTACTTCTTTATGGCTTCTCCGTGACCATCTTCCTAAGTCTGGTATGTCTTCCTACTTCTGCTCTCTCCTGGAGAAGAATTTGTCACTAAGTCTAAGGCTACAGATTGTTGAGATGACATCAGCATCTGAGCCAAATAACACGCTCAGCCTTCCTTGCTAAGCAAGATGAAGGAGAAAGGAGCCATGCTCTTTCTGTTTCACTGAGTCTTCAGGCTGCAGGATGGGCTTACACTGGGCTTTGGCTTAGAGAGCTGAAATGTTCTTCCCCAGCTTGTGGGGGAATCTGTAGGTATTCTCACCTCGAACAAAACTACATTTGCTCAGGTGTCATGACATGTGGACCAACTGGCCCATGAAGGAAGTTGAGCGATATTGGGGATTGAATGATATCTGTCTGGTTATGCATTCTGTCTTTATTTTTGTTATAATTCCTTCTAGTTAGCATGAGAGATAAATTATTGGTTTACTTAAATCATTTACTTTTTATTCCTCATTCATCTTACATTTAGAATAAATCAGTAATCCTCCATATAAAGTTAGTGTCAATAATAGGATGACTCTTGTGGAATTTGCAACCTTTTGTGAGTTTCTTTTTTTCCCTCCCTCCCTCTCTCCCTCCCTCCCTCCCTCCCTCCCTCCCTCCCTCCCTCCCTCCCTCCCTTCCCTCCCTTCCCTCCCCTCTGTTCTTTTTTATTCCTTACTTTTTTTCTTCTACTTTGAACTCTAGATCAAGTGCAAGGCCCAGGCTGAACTTTCTGACCTCCAGGATCTCAGACTTCCTGCATAAGAAAATCCACCCCACCAGGAACAAATTGAAATCTGTTGTGAGTGTAAATGTCCTAACTTAGCATCAAACATCATATGAAACCAGCAGCACAGAGTCACCTGAACCAATATTCTTGTCTCTAAACAGGAAATGCCTCCTTATAGAGGAATGCAACTTCCTAACTGGTCTGGGAGGCCCTGCGCAAACAACAGGGAAGATAAGTGTTTCTTACCTAGTGGTTACTAGAAGACATTCCACAGAGTGCCTGCACAGAAAGGTCGTTTGGTTTCGGTTCTGTTCAAGAATGCCCTCCAGTGAGGCAGGAACAATGGAAGGGGACTTTAAGAAGGACCATGGGTCAGGTTTTCTAAACTCAGGAGCAGCCTGGAATGAAGAACTGTACAATCTGTTTCTGCAGTTATAGACAGGAACATGGAAGTGAGCAGGCAGATAACGAGAGCAGTTCTGGTTGATGCTTCAATAGAATGCAGACAACACAAATGCAGTCGGAACCCAGGATAATCAACAAGGAGTTCAGCTACTGAACTAGAAAAGATTCCCTCTATGGTACAGCCCCTGAAAATGGTTACTGTGTTCGTGTTCTAAAATTCCATCACATAACAGATAATGCCAACACGTTCAGTTAATACAGAGTGGAGAATGCACTAGCTCATTGACGATTTTCTGGCTTAAAAAACTGTGAAACTATTGCAATATTTGCAAATAATTTGGTAAAGAGAGTTCCCTGTTCACTGTAGAGGAGGGGGCAGAGAGATGGTAAGAGCCAGGACACCAGGGACTTTGCAGTGAGATTGTGTCTCCCACTAATGTCAGAAGTAACACCCGTAGCATCTCGCCGACAAGACTGCCTAGACTTGAGCTGAGCAAGGACAACAACAGACATGACAAATAGGATATGGAGAACCTATGAGGCCTCAGGCCTGAGCAAAGGTCTGCATGTAACTAAGGGATGCTGAGAGCAAGGGAAATAGTCTGCTCCTGGAGGAGCATAGCAGTTATCTGATACCAAGAGGTCAGCCCTGGAAACATATAAGTAATGGCATACCGGCCAATCAGGTTGCAGTTATGTACTTAAAAATACATATGTATGCAAAGAACATATGTATACATATACAGACACTTATGAATTGGCAATTCATCAAAAAAAGAGGCCATGAATTTGAAAGAGAGAAAGGAGGGGTGTATGGAAGGCTTTGGAGGGAGGAAAGGAACAGGGAAGATTATAATCTCTAAAATTAAAAGGAATATGGTTTAAGACGCTTTCCTCATACTCTTTCTGTTTGGATTTCCCAGCCTTGCCTCACTGAAGGATGAAAGCTGGTGCAGGGACATTGCTACATGTCAGTTTTAACTGGGCAATTTCTAGCTGGCAGCGACTGGGTAGAAATGGCTTGGCTTGAATATAATTCTCAAGTGCCTATGGGAAACATCTCTTTGAGAAAGCCTATGACATTAAGTACTTTAAGGTGTATTTTTTTTTTTTTTGTAGTAAGAACCTTCTCGAAAGCAGTTGAAAGTGTTTTTGTCATCATGCTTGAATAACACTCTGCAGTACACTGTGAAAGAGACTAATTGTAAATAGCGATGCCTTTGTCGCCGTGAACTCCTTTCTTGTTTACTGTGTACCCATCGAAAATCTCATTTATCTCTCTTATGGTTTGTTTTGTAGTATTGTTAAAATGTTTCCGCACAAATATGGCACAGCAGTGGTGAGTTTGAAGTAGTATGGAAAAACAAACGATCCGAGTGCATTGGGAGTCAGGGAATGTTTACAAATGGCCCATTAAACGTGTAGTGGTTGGTCACATTGAGAGAAAACCACGCAGGAACATGGGTGTGTGTGTGTGGAGAGGGAAAGGGAGGGGAATGTAAGAAACAAAGAAGAATTAAGGCTGAGATCCTAGTCCCAGCACTTGGAACCTAAGGGCAGAATGATCAAGAGTTCAAAAGTTTGAGGCCAGCCTGGGCTATCTCCAGCCCTGCCTTAATAAGCCAGAATAAAATAAAAGTCACACACACTTGTGATGTGTTGGGTGCACCGTGTGACTTTGTCATGTGGCACTGCTATTTTGTTTATCACATAGTCCAAATCTTACCATGTAATTGTGTTTCAGGAAGGAAAAATGGACAAACTAGGAAGCATAGCCTTCTATCAGCAAAGATAAAAGGCAAAGAAGTCCTATAATATGATCATTTTCTCTCCACTTCTTTCTGATGCTTTCTTATAACTAAATATTTAAAAACCATACTTTATGTCCATGTAAATAAAATAATCTTTTTTTGGTGAAGATATTTGTTTTAGATGAAAGAGAATGCTGGATTTTAGAATGCAATTGAGAACACAAATACATGTGAGATTACTTGGGTGGTGTAGTAATTGCGAAGGTTTTCTTAGCAGTTCGCTGGATATGTGTTTGAGAAGTGATTATGGATAAACATGATTGGATGCTGGTCTCTTTAATCATAGTCCAATCATTCATACAAGTTAAAGTCAGGGCACAGCACATATGTCCATAGAAAACTGCTTTGCTTTGGTGTCTATCCAACATCTGTATCATTAGTCCACAATTTGAATCTTACAGAACAACCTGATAAAAATTCCCAAGAGAAAGAGCGAGTTGGCCACCTGACTGGACCTGATGAAAGTTTTACTTAATGGGTAAGGAAGTGGGTGTTGGTGAACTCAGCCTTTTTATGTGGAACTTGATTTTTTAGATTCTTTCCCTATAATTTTCTACACTTTTCCTTGAATTCACTTCCTATTTTCTTCAAAATCTTGGGACTCGTCCTGAAAAATATTTCACACACTAATTCAGAATGCTAAAAACGTAATAGAGTCTAAATATGGCACTTAGATTGTTGAATGTGTTAAATAGTTCCAGTGCTGAGGGTTCAGGTTCACCTTTTATTTTGGCTTGTTAAGGCAGGGCTGGAGATAGCCCAGGCTGGCCTCAAACTTTTGAACTCTTGATCATTCTGCCCTTAGGTTCCAAGTGCTGGGACTAGGATCTCAGCCTTAATTCTTCTTTGTTTCTCACCATATGAAAGATCCGGGTACACAGAGATAGAGATAACGATAGGAGAGATAAGGAGGGGATTCTAGTCTATCTATCCTTTTTACTTCAGCATTGCTATAAAATGAACCAGTGAGGCCACATGCTGGAATTCCTGCAAATCCTCTTAGTATTGGGATCAAGAGAGTAAGATCAAGAGATTATTTTTAAATTAAAAAAAAATCTAGTTCACTGACAGTTTTATAACACACACACACACACACACACACACACGTTTTGATTACTCTGTACTCATACCTTCTCTCATCTCCCTCTCATCCCTTTTGACCCTTCTCTCTGGATGCCCCTCATCCAGATTCACGATTTTTTAATTTTCTTTTGTTCCACATTTATTTAGCTATGGCCACCTGTGGGACTGGGACTAGCCACTGGAGTTTGGTGGAGTAGCTAAGCCTTTGCTCAGCATGTGCAGATTCTGAGCTGGATCGTAACCCAGCAAGACAACTACATAACAGGTGACAAGCTGGAGTTTTTTTTTTTTTTTACTCATTTTTTGCTATGTAGATTCTATCTGTTCAGTAAAAGACACTACACACACACACACACACACACACACACACACACACACACGTGCACTTATCATGAGGAAAAATATATATTTATTCAATGAGAACTTTAAACACAAGTATGAGTCTTTGAGATCAGATCCACTCCTCCCTCCCCTGCCAATGTCTCCTGGGTTCACCCCACATTCTCCTTTTAAATTCATTTCTTCTTGTTTTTTAAAATATATAACTCATGAGCCTAATTAATGTTGCTTGCATGCATACATGCATACTGGTGCATGAGTGGTCTATCAGTAGGTACCCACCGAAGGAGATTTAATGGCCCATCCCTCAGCAGTAACTCCTCAACCAGGCATTGGTTCTTGTGAGCCTTTCACCCATCTGTGCTGGGGTGTTGACTGGTTTGATGCTGTGTGGGCATCCTCAACTGTTGAGAATCCATGAGCACAAGAGTGAAAGAGTATAGTTTTAAAGAAATAAGCAGTTTGTTAGTCAATGTTAGGTATATTTGAAATGGGAATAAAATTCTGTCACTAAGCCAAGTAAAGAACTTTAGTAAATATCCCAAATGAAAGAGGTTCAGTTTCAACCACTCTGGGGTCAGTTTGCATTTCTTGTGCCCAGAAAGGCATTGGAAGGTTGCTTTTCTTTCTTTTATGCTTTTCTTTCTTTTATGGTATCGCACACACAGTGATAGTAAATATTGGTTTGGAGTTGGAGCCCATCTTAAAACAGATCATGTGTGACCTTCTCCATGACTCCCACAGTCAGATGTCCCCTCCCTCCAGTTTCTAGCCTCCATGGCAGAACCCTCTGAAAATCCCATCTGTTCTTGTTTTGCAAAATACATTTCTTGTATATTTGTCCTTGAATATGACAGTAATGTGTAGTTTATTTTCCAGATGGAGAAAGTCTGTCATAAAAATCAATGACTTAAAAAATATATATATTAGTTAACAGTAACTTGGAAATGACTCAAAGAAGAAGTAAAGCCATTTTCACCATTAGTAAATCCAAGTGGCTCATAAAACGTTCAGTGATATGTGGATGAGAACAGAGCCCACTTTCTTGTCAGTCGATGGAAATCACAGAAGAAGGAATGTCTCATTTGAGAAATGTTCTTAACAATCATTTATATTTTTATAATCATCTATTGCTTATAGTTTAAATTAGAATAAGATGGTTAATGTATATTTTTGAGTCTAAATACACAAGAAAAGCTTTTCTTCCCAACTATCAAGAGCGAGGAGTATCAATTTCAGACACCTGAAACTCCACATTGTACTAAAGTCATGAAACTTTCCCATTTAGCACTCATGCAAAATTAACTTATAGCTAAATAAAATACCCTTATATTTCAGGTGGTAATTTTGGCTTATTCAAATCCAAGAAGAAAAACACTTGAAAAAATGAATTCAAGGATTTCTAAGACTTGCAATGACTGTTCACATGTGCTGTGCAGAAAACATTAAGGTATCTGGAAAAGGAGATTTTTACAGCCCAAGTTCATAAAGGATTGCCTTAAAGTGCATTCCGATACAGAGAACATGTTTTAGGAGAATGCGACTCATTTTTAATCCACATTTATAAAGCATATGTGTGTGTGTGTGTGTGTGTGTGTGTATTTAATATATATAATAATCTATCTATCTATCTATCTATCTATCTATCTATCTATCTATCTATCTATCTATCATATATATATATTTAATTCAACTAGAGAAAGGCACTGAAAGAGAGAAGGAAAACCAGGTAAGGAGTTGAGTATGTCTTGATGGATCAAGGTCTGTTTCTGTCTGTCAGCTTCTTTGACTTGACCTGTAGTTAATTATTTAGCAGAGCATTTACAGGAAAGAGAAATCAAACTCTTTCCCTAACTATCCCATTTCGTTTTGCCCATACCACTTTCATGTGTGCCTCCAGATGTGAGTTAGCAAGACAAATGAGCAGAGAATGCATGAATCTCCAAGCAGCGAGGGGAGGGGTGGCTACGTTCCCAGGGAACATCTGCTTCGGGTAAAAGAATTTCATTGCAAAGATCATGGTGGTATTGACAGGATTTATTTCAGAGAAGAGGAAAGAAGCAAACAAGGGCAGTGGGATCCCTCGGCGCCATCTTCCCTTGTGGAATTTTATCAACAGCATTGAAGGGCCCAAGAAAAAAAAAAAAGCCCCATTTGTATTAGCTTCCTCATCAGAAATAAGGAAGTCTAAACAAAGTAGCTTTAGCTTTGACATATGATATTACATATATGAAACAGTTGTTTTAAATATCTCTCTACACCACACACACACACACACACACACACACACACATCACTTGTATCTGTACATATATACTCTGGCTAGCTGCATGCACACATGTTTTCTCTGTACCTTAGAGATATAGAGGCTGTAGTTTTGCTGAGAATTTCAACCTGTATACCGGGCACAAAGTTATTATTATGAATGTCTAGACCTAGGAAGAGGTGTTTGGGTTTTGGTCTAGGCTAAGACTGCGAGATGCTGGGTGAGAGTAAACCAAGAGGATGCCAGGAGAAGCAAGCATGTGTTTGGACACTCATAGCCTCAGGAAAGCTCTAATGGAATTATGTATCATATGTGACTAATGTATTTGTTCAGATATAATGACTGAGACGGCAAACACTGAGAACTTATGACATTCACTATGCTCCTGGGTGATTTATAGAAAATGGTCTGGAAACTTGTATGTATGCACATATGGAATATTTTTGCATGTATACCATATGCATAACACACATATATACATATATAATTTAGTCTAGGGTTTATTCAGAAGGACTCTCTGAATGGTTAAACATACCTAAGAGAGATTTTTTGGAAGCTTCAGGAGGACATGGGGTGTTAGAGATGTCATTAGCCTCACAGATACACCATATCAATTTACTTTCCCTTTGACTATGTCATTTACCTCTGACCTCTACTGTGAGCTGAGGAAACTCCCTTTACACAGACATGCTATAACAATATTCTGAATGAAATGAAAGGAAGAGAGAAGGGGCAGGGGGGAGGGGAGGGGGAGAGGGAGAGGAGAGAGAGGGGAAGAGGGGAAAGAGGAGGGCGACAGGGAGAGAAAACACCAAATAATTGCATTCCAGATGATATTTTCTAGGAAAATTCAAAATAAGCAGATTAATAGATTTGCACATTGACACAAAGGTCAAGGCATGTTTTCCAACATTTATATCATAGTTGTGCTAGGTCCTCTGAAGGATTTAAAACAGAACAACACAAGCAAGCGCTGCATTTTGCTTTATGGGTAAGGATTCTTACCAGCCTAGGCCTCTTTCAGGGTTCGTGTGTCACTGAAAGCTGCAGAAGAAAACCGAACTGCATAGCTCTAAATTTTGTCTCTGTACCTATATCCTNTCATGGGTATTTTGTTCCTTATTCTAAGGAGGAATGAAGTATCCACACGATGGTCTTCCTTCTTGGTTTTCTTGTGTTTTGCAAAATGTATCTTGGGTA
>NC_034608.1:79261471-79268936 GCF_900095145.1 Mus pahari | reverse complement strand
TCTTGTAAACTTTATATGACCCACCACAGGGAAATGCCAGGGCCAAGAAGTGGGAGTGGGTGGGTAGGGGAGCAGGGGCGGGGGGGGAGGGTATAGGGAACTTTCAGGATAGCATTTGAAATGTAAATAAAGAAAATATCTAATAAAAAAAAAAGACAAAAAAGAAGAAAAAGAAAAAGAAAACCGAACTGCTGTTCCAGTGCGTCTGACCTTCAGTGTGAGGAAGCAGGAAGACTTGCGAAGAGCATCACAGTGATTGGGTGTGACTATCATGGTGCTCCTCGTGCACAGGAAGCTACAGAGAGCCGGAAAAGGAGAGCCTGGAGCCTTTCTCAGACAGGCACATCATAACTCCGTTTGTCCAGCTGAGTAGTGAGACGGGTCTCAAGGTTTGGGGTCTGTGCCTTCATAGGCTGAGATGGGAGGTGAGGTCTAAGCTCAGACAATTCAGCGTGACATTTTAGATTTTCTTCTGGGTTATTAGCTGCTGAGCATAGAACTTGGGAGACTGTTTATAAATATTTGTGGTAAACATTGTAAAACTTTCAGAAGCACACAGGTGAACTTGAGTGTATGTGAGAGAGATAAATGTTCTGGGGACGCAGAGTTGACAAAACTGGAAACAGGGAAAGAAATGAAAATAAAAGTTAGCAATAAAAAATTCTGCCTCCTCCCCCGAATGTTTCTCTGTATCTCTCTGTGTCTTCGTTTCTCTGTGTCTATTCTCTCTCTCTCTCTCTCTCTCTCTCCATGTCTGTCTCTATCTCTGTCTCTTTCTTTCACTCCTTCTGTCTGCCACAGGGTTCTGAGTTTTCGTTTGTGAAAATACAGAGATGATGTTTGATGTTGGCACAGAAAGGGCATCTGATTTTTCTTATAGTCCGAAGAATAATCGTATTGATTCTTGGTTGGGGACCATGAGAAGATGACTGATCAGGGCTTTATCTGCTCTACCTTTTCACAGCCTGGGGATGATGATGAGAGCTAGTTCCCTTCTTTGGGATAAAGGCATCACTTTTCCTTCTTGGGGTGTGTCTGACTGACAGTTCTCCAACATTACTCAGTGTAAAGCAGTACCTGTGAAAACTGACTGATGGGCACAAATAAGCTTTACAAGTACATAGTCTAGGATGCTGGGATCCCCCGCCCCCACTGTCTTTTCTCTTGAAAGCTATGGTGCCTCCCTTTGTATTCATTCCTATTGCAACATTGTAGATACAACTTTTCACCAACTCTTCCAGTGGTGCCTGAGCAAGTGTTCAGGGGCTGTAGTGACTTCATACTTCTCCGTCCCTTCCTCCACGTTGGCCCTTCAAGGACATAATCTTGTAGGAGGCAGAATGCACTCTAAGTCAACAATTGGTTACATGATGTTGTATGCTCTGTGGGTAGGGTTTGTAGACAGGAGAGCTATTATTCTGCAGTCCTCTGAGAAAAACCAGTGTTTTCTTTCTCCGAATATCTTCACTGTGTTGTGTATAGACAACTTGACTCTAAAGGGAGTGGATGGGTAGGTGGAGGAACACCCACATAGAAGCAGGGGGAGGGAAGATGGGATAGGGATTTTCCAGGAGGGGGGGAAACTGGGTAAGGAGATAACACTTGAAATGTAAATAAATTAAAACAATAAATAAATAAATAAATAAATAAATACAAAATATTTTTTTTTTAAAAGAATGCTTTCAGTATTCTACTAAACTTAAGTTTATAACACAGTCAAGTGAGACTCCCAGGCCAAGGGGCAGAGTCAGTAAGAGGAATTCCTGACAAAGCACAGATAACCAGCCTTGATCTGTAGGGAGGTGTGGCCGTTGGTACACAAGAGGAGCAGAGATCCAAAAGGTGGACATTCAGAGGATCCACTTGGGCATCGTGTACCCAGCTCTGACAGTAAATGAGTATTTGCTGCATTGCCTGAGAAAAATCAAAGTTATTAGAGGTTCATAGAACTCAAGGAGGAAGGTCAAGTTCTAGTGAAATGGTCAAGTTCTAGGTAAATGGCCCAGAGGAAAAGAAATGTTAGCTAGATGATCTGTCTGTGGTGTGGACAGAAGACGAAGGAGAGTAAACAACTATTTGCCATAGCCTTGAAACCCACAATGTGGGCCGTACATAGTGTGTTTTGGGCTTTCCTTGTTCCAAGGAAGAGTTAGCCTCAGAACTTCAGTCCCTCCTCATGTTCCAACTATGTCCCAGGCCAATCCAAGGATGGAAGTCTTCTACCTGTAACATCTCCATCTTACCAACGCTTCCACGCTGGTGTCCTGCATTATTTTCCATGAACAAGGGACTTTTAAAAATAGAAAGCATGTGTTGCTGCTTCTCTGCTGAACACCCTGCAGTGGTCTTCCTTTCTCTTCAGAGTCACCCTTACCCCACAGCTCGAGTCTGCCCACAGACCTCATCCCCCATCACTCCCTCTATCCTGCTCTGCACACTTATGGCTTTACTTGCTTTAGCACCCCAAACACCTCTCCACACCAGGAGCCTATTCCACGATCTTCCTTCCTCTCTGTACAAAATATGGTCTCCTGATCTTCACAAAGACTTCTTCCCTTCTGATAGGGTTCTGCACAGATGTTATGTCCTCAAAAGGGATTTTATTTTTCCCAGAGCACTCTATAAAAAAACCATCCCTTAGCTTACAACCACAGCCTTACTGTTTTGTTTTACAGTTCTTTTGAAAAGAGAGTATCAGAGTCTCCTATGATGGGTATCAGTGTTAACTTGTTTTTTAGACATTGCTTTTTATTTAGGGAGCACCATCAGAATTTCCACTCAGTGTGAACTTTTCCAGGATGAGTTGTCTCTTAAATTCTGTTTAGTTTTCCATTTCTAGCATCTAGATCACTCCGTGGGACCCATTCAGTCCTCAACAATTATTTGTTAAGTTAACGAACAACGTAAATATTTTACTAAATGTTGATCTCTCGCAAGGATGTTGCTTTCCTTTTCCCAATAATAAGAAAAATCAGTGGTTAGATGGAAAGATCTTATCAATGTGAGAGCATTTTATCACTATAATTTAGGGGTAAACCTAGTTAACAGCTGTGTTTGTTATACAGTGTGTCTCTCTGGAAACTAGTCTTTTCTCCAGCTCTCATTAGTGAGGGTGTTTGATGTGCTTGGGCCAGAATTTAATTATAAACTTCCACATGAGTCATATTTTCTTCAGCAGCATTTATTCTACCTGTTTCTGTCACTTCCTCTGGGGAGGTTAATCTAAATCCTGCTAATACCGACCAGGGCTGAACTCAGTTCTGGTCTCATTATTGACAAGTTGAAATTAGGAGCACATTAACAGTGACTTTCAAAACTGAAGTCAGCTGTTAATATATAATTCAGAGCCTACGGGGTACTGCTCCACTGTGAATGCCAACACCACCGCTCCCACCCTCAAAGGAACAAAGCACTTTGAAAGTGAACCCAGGTCTATTGTTACAGTCAGGTGCAGCCCCGTGATTAGTTCTGCAAACGACCGTGTCCTTTGTACAGAGAACCTATTGATTTACATTTGTTTAAGAACAGAAGGGACTGTTGAAATATTTAGCTGGCTAGGCAACCTGAGAGTTATTATTATTATTTGTAGAAAGTCAGGCTAGCTTTACTGTCGATTGAAATGTTAAATGGCTTGTTTGAGGAGGGCTAGGAATAGAAGCTAACCTCGAAACTGAAACTCCAGAGTTTTCCAGCAGGGCCCTTTGAATATGGCAGGTGAGATGAAGTACTGTCATTTGGGCTGAAGGGACCTCGGCCAGATCTCAGCATGCCTTCTTTGCTTTCTTTGTTTCTCCAGGCAAGAATCTCAGGCATAGAAGTATCTGGTTAAATTTCACCTCAGGATAACTTGTGAGAAGGACAAAGCCTCATCAGTTGCTACAGACAGAAAAATGACTCCTTTACAGACCCTAACCTCTGAGGTCTTTGACCATGTTCATATGACTGTGGACATAGAACATATGTTTGGTTGGAGGGAGTCAAGAACATGGCAATTGGAGGTTATCCCTGCTCCTCCACATAGAATCGGATTGACCACAGTGGTCCTGAGACGAGGTCAGAGGTCATGTTGACAGGGAAGTATAAGCAGTGGGAGGCGTGATGAGGCCAGGAGCCAACTCCCTAGAAACCAAGGGTGGTAGAGGACAGATAGCACCCCCCCCCCCAGCACCATGCAGTAGGAGTGTCATCTTCAAATTAGCCCCAGTCAATAAGTGGGTGTGTTTTTTTAAATTTTTTTGTTTTTGATTTTTAATCCACTAAGTGTGAAGTAATTTGTTTCAAGAAAACCAGGAAATGAAAACATCAACATTATCAGGACCATAAGTTGGCATAGATGGTGCACTTAACAATGCCACTCAAAATGCCTTTGTCTGTGTGGGTCACCAGAAGAGGCTCCCAGTTATGTTTAATATGTTTAAAATGTCAAGGTTACGTTTGCTTTTATTTGTCTGGGGTCTCTCTGCGATCTCTCTCTCTCTCTCTCTCTCTCTCTCTCTCTCTCTCTCTCTCTCTCTCTCTCTCTCTCCAATCTCTCTCTCTCCTTCCCCCCTCTCTGTCAGTCTCTCTCTTCCCTCCTCTCCCTCTCTGTCTTTTTGTCTTTTTCCCTTACTCTCCCTCTCTTCTCACCTCCTCTTTCTTTCTTCCTTCCTCCCAATGTTGCAAAAAAAAAAAAAAAAAAGTCAGATGTTAATTAGGATGCACTGGGTGCCTTGCATGCTGCAGAAGCAAGTTTACACACCCGGGTGATGGCCGAAAGAAAACACCCTCTGTCAAGGAACAACTGTAGCCAGCAGCCTACCTTTTACATTTTGGCTCTTAAAAAGCTAAACCAAACAACGAACAAACAAATTTTCAACAGCCGAATAAATAAAAAGAATGTGGGACATCCACAGATGCATCAGCATTTAGCTATAAGGAAAAATGAAATCGGGGACACTTGCTGGAAAATCATGATCCAGCCCTGGAAAGGCTACTGCAAACAGGGCTGCACTGAAGCTGGAAGTGCAGGTGTCCTTTGCCGTACTGGTTTCATCTCTTCTGGAGGCGTATCTAGTAGGGGGGGTTGCTTGTTCATACTGAGGTTCTGTTTTTAAGTTCTAAAGGCATTTCAATATTTTATTCCACAATTGGGATATTCATTTACATCGCCAGCAGCAGAGGGCAAGGGTTCAGTTTCCTTCAGGATCTCGCCAGCACTTCCCTTCTTCCTGGCTTTTAGCGTGTATGGGTGTTTTGTCTGAGTAGGGACCAGAGAGTGTTTCATCTTCTGGAACTGGAGTTACACAGGGTGTTAGGAATGGAGCGTAGGTCCTCCGTTTTTTGTTTTTTTGTTGTTTTTGTTTTGTTTGTTTTTTGGTTTTTCGAGACAGGGTTTCTCTGTATAGCCCTGGCTGTCCTGGAACTCACTTTGTAGACCAGGCTGGCCTCGAACTCAGAAATCCACCTGCCTCTGCCTCCCGAGTGCTGGGATCAAAGGCATGCGCCACCACGCCGGGCCGTTTTTGTTAGTTTTAATTTTTATCTTACTTTTGTCAATACTACACTTTCTCTAGCTTTGTGTGTATTTTGAGTTCAGACAGTTTCAGGCCTTTTGCATTGTTGTCTTTACTCAAAATTGTTTTCTTTATTTGAGGATGTTGATGATTGTATATGAGTTTTAAGATTTTTTTGCCTAGTTCTGTGAAGAATGTCATAAATATTAACATTAAATTTGCAGATAATTCTTATGAGTATGGGAAATTTAAACAGTATTGAGTCTCGAATGTATCTTAACTGTTTTGGGTTTCATTGTTGTTATCTGGCCAAATCTTGTCTGAGCCCAGAGCCCTAACTGCTACTTCCCAAGTGCAGTACAACCAAAGCCCAGGAAACATGAGTTAAGCTACGTGGAGCTACTTTGAAATTTCCATGATGTTAACTTTTGTTATAGCATTTCATGGTTTCAGAATGTTCAAAGGAATTGCACCAGCAAGGACATGTAAGACTTGGAACCACCCTTTGATAGCTACAGTGGACATCTGTCTTTCTTAGGACATTCTTACATATCTTATTTGTTCTCTCTGCTGTCACCCTTTGATAGGTACAGTGGACATCTGTCTTTCTTAGGACATTCTTTCTTGTCTATTTGTTCTCTCCACTGTCACCCTTTGATAGGTACAGTGGACATCTGTCTTTCTTAGGACATTCTTTCTTGTCTATTTGTTCTCTCCACTGACTCAATGATGCTTTCCTAGAGCACTGGGTTGAGGCTTAGCTTCCTTAGGACACCACAGTTCATCTGGGATTAGGGTCTAACCTTAGTTATCCAGGTTCTCCACACAGCAGTGCTCACTGTTCAGTGTGTGCTCTGTGTGGCTCATCTGGGATCAGAATGTCACCTCAGTCATCAGGTTCCCCACTCAGTGCAGTGCTCACTGTTCAGCATGTGTGTGTGCTCTGTCTATTTTTGACAAATTGAATTCTTATTCCAAGATCTTTAGATCTTTTGACTGATGCCTTGCAATTGCCAGAGCAGTTTTTTATACTTTTGATACTAGTGAAAATATTTAGTATTTCCTATCGAATAACTCATTCATTATCTGGCTAAATTACAGCCACATACTTGTATCCCCCAGTGTTAAATCTTATCTTCCCATCGTCTGATGAATGGTATTACTATTTTTTTTTCTGGAATGTGAATGGGTTAAGTCTTTAGAAATAATTCAATTACAGCTCTACAAATTAATTTTCTTGTCTTATTGATTGACTACTTTGGGCTGATTTCTATTTTGTGCGTAGTAAATCACTGAATTAAAGCATAGACACATTGTTTATATCTTTGCTTTCTATTTTGTCTTTGCATAATAGCTCATTTCCACAATACACTTATTTTATCTGTAAATTATTAAGTTTATTTTTGTAAACTATTTACATTCACTTCCAACTCTACCCTCTTCCAAGTGACATAATCACTCTCAATTACAGTAATACATCTAGTAAAAAATATAATTTTTATCAGAAAGCTTCAATCTGATTTATTCCAAGGTAGAAATTTTCTCTGAGTTGCAAATTTTGAGGTTACTATCTTCCCCACATCCTTGTACTTAAATGGAGACATAGGAAGTAGCTAGGAAAAGGTCTTTCATATATGAATATGTGCACATATACACACTACACATGTTTATAAGAAACAATAGATTCATTGAAGCTTTAACTCAAATAGTTATACATGAGAAAAACAAATATTGTTCTTCACAGAGTAAGTTTTGATATGGAGTACAATAAAATCTAGAATGTATACGTCTTACACCAGACAAGGAAGCATTTCTGAGTCTCCTAAACCCTGTAAATATGTTCACTTTTGAGAGTCCTGGCTACCTTGAACATGCAGGTTTCTCTTCTTCTCTTCTCTTCTCTTCTCTTCTCTTCTCTTCTCTTCTCTTCTCTTCTCTTCTCTTCTCTTCTCTTCTCTTCTCTTCTCTTCTCT
>NC_034608.1:79259892-79261021 GCF_900095145.1 Mus pahari | reverse complement strand
TCTCTCTCTCTCTCTCTCTCTCTCTCTCTCTCTCTCTCTCTCCTTCATTTCTAACAAATTACTATTATACATGCACTGAGAGTTCATAGAACAGAGTGGTACAATCATTCTGGTCTCCTTTATTCGTTAAATAGTTGCACAATGGGAAATGACAATCCTATTAAAGTGGGGAAAACAAAGGAAAAATAAAATCTTTCTAAAATAATGAGGTACCTAACTGTGGGAATGTATCAGACAGACTAGCAACACTCCTTTAAATTTAATGCTGACCACAATGCTTTGTAATTTTCCTTACAAAAACTGGATTTTCCCAGCTTGACACCTAATGCTGGCATCAGTAACAGACACTTAAAAACACTCATGCCAAGGAGTTAACAGGAAATATCTTGGCAAATACAGAGTCAGAAAGGAAAGCACGAAATTGTCAGAACACATATCGTGTTTCTCAGAATTTTCTGTATCATGTTGGAAGTTTTTATACGGAAGTGTCTGTTGACACAAATGATTAAGGCCGGGATCCCTACAATTGACAGGAAAATGACCTATAAATAATGGCCTGTGATGGACTTGACATGCAGTCATTAAGTGACATAGCCTGGTAGCGGCTTCCTCCCTTTGGTGTCCCCGTTTCCGGCTACTGTGAAGTACTTTTCCTTTGAGAAGACCACTTGTTTTATCTGAGACCATCCAGTTTTCTTTTGGGTTTTATCAAATGGTAATTTCATTGTTGGTCTGAGTGGATAATATTAGTTTTTCATGTGCCTTTTACAGAACACATTTGCCTGTGTAGAAAATTTCTCGGGAAAGTCTCTTATGTCTATTTCTTCATAAAATGAAAATAAAGCACATGAAGCATCAAACATTTAGAACTCTAAAGTTTAAAAAAAGTCATTTTAGGCCATTAAGCAATCAGTTCCATCCACAATACAACATTTTGGGAAATGAAATTCAGGGAGGTAGCTGAGTTAAATATTATCTTGATATATTGTTTTAGAAAATGTATTTTTTTGTTAATTTTCCTCATTCTTTTTTTGTTTTATTGCATTATGATGAGAAAAGATACTTAATTTCAATTTATCTGAAGTTGTTAACATTTAAAAACATATTTTGAGTAAATAGACTTATATCA
>NC_034608.1:79241232-79259107 GCF_900095145.1 Mus pahari | reverse complement strand
TTTTAAATGAACATAAATAAAGTCTTTTTGTTTGTTTGTTTGTTTGTTTGTTTGTTTTTTAGTAGAGCTTAAAATCTTGGCTCTTACTGTGGTAGAAACCCAAAATAAGAACAATTTTTGGACATTGGAGTTCATNGTAATAAGGCTGTACTTCAATGTCCCTCACATCACCAAAGGATTTTACCTCCATAGTAGCTAAGCTAAGAGTTGACAGTTCTACTGTGCCAAGGAATGCATTGTAGGCACGATTTTTGGATACAGATTTCCTGCTATGGTCAAAGCTGTTTGACTTGAGTGATTGTCTTCATTCTCAGCCCACAGGGAACAGGTTGCATTCATTTAAGAAATGGTGTGTGTATTAAGATATTCTATCCATGAAGTCATTTATCAACTGTTTCAATGGACAATGGCTCTGCTTGGAGGGTAGCACAGACATTAGGTGAGGGTAAGATTCTGGTTCATTGGCTCTGATGATTTTGAAAAGCATTCATCTCAGAATAAGAGTAACTTATAAAATCCTCTTCTTCAAAATTGATACAATAATTATAAATATCAAGCAAAGCCTTCAGTCTCACTCTTTGCTATTCTCTTACAAGCCACCACCCAAGTTAATTATCTATGTTTCTTTTGCTGTGTAAAAAAATTTGAAATTCGTAAGCTGTTCTGAAAACCATAGTATAGTGTAAAAACATCAAATAAACAATCCTACTACTAGAGAGGCTGAGATAGGAGAAGCATGATTTCAAGACCATTATGTGGCACCCAGCAAGACCCTGTCATGTACAAACAAGCAGAAAGTGTATATGGACTGTACAATATTGGACCTATTTCTCCAATTACCAAATTAGAGAGACCACTGAATGACAGGCAACAAATATCTGATTTTTCATATTTTTGAATTTCAATCAGTTAGGATATGTTGGTAATATTAATTTTTATGTTAAGAGATATTAATGAAAATGATTGCTACTTCCTGTTATTTTTGTTGTTAGAAGTGGAATTATGTTTGTGTGGGTTTGTTGAGAGATTACTTTCTTGCTTTTTCTAGGGTGAAGATTCACTCCTAGTGTTGGTGTTTTCCACCTATTATCCTTTGTAGGGCTGGATTTGTGGAAAGATATTGTGTAAATTTGCTTTTGTCATGGAATATCTTGTTTTCTCTGTCTATGGTAATTGGCAGTTTTGTTGGGTCTAGTAGCCTGGGCTGGCATTTGTGTTCTTTTAGCATCTGTATGAATCTGTATGACCTCTTTAAGGGAGTTATTATGTCCTTCTTAATGTCCTCTATCATCATCATGAGAAGTGATTTTTATATCTGAATCTTGCTTATCCAGGATCTTCTGGCTTTCAATAGTCTCTGGTGAGAAGTCTGGTGTAATTCTGATAGGCCTGCCTTTATATGTTACTTGACCTTTTTCCCTTACTGCTTTGAAAATTCTTTGTTTAGTGCATTTGGTGTTTTGAGTTTATTTTCTGGTCCAATCTGTTTGGAGTTCTGTAGGCTTCTCATATGTGCATGGGGATCTTTTTCATTAGGTTAGGGAAGTTTTCTTCTATAATTTTGTTGAAGATATTTATTGACCCTTGATGTTTGGAATCTTTGTTCTCTTTTATACTTATTATCCTTAGGTTTGGTCTTCTCATTGGGTCTGGGATTTCCTGGATGTTTTGTTTTAGGAGCTTTTTGCTTTTTGTGTTTTCTTTGACTGTTGAATCAATGTTTTCTATGATATCTTCTGCACCTGAGATTCTCTCTTCTATCTCTTGTATTCTGTTGGTGATGCTTGCATCTATGACTCCTGATCTCTTTCCTAGGTTTTCTAACTCCAGGGTTGTCTTCCTTTGTGATTTCTTTATTGTTTCTTTTTCCATTTTTAGATCTTGGAGGGTTTTGTTCATTTCCTTTGTCTGTTTGATTGTGTTTTCCTGTAATTCTTTAAGAGATTTTTATATTTCCTCTTTAAGGGCCTCTAGCTGTTTACCTGTGTTCTCCTGTATTTCTTTAAGGGAGTTATTTATGTCCTTCTTAATGTCCTCTATCATCATCATGAGAAGTGATTTTTAGATCTGAATCTTGCTTTTCCAGTGTGTTGGGGTATCCAGGACTTGCTATGGTGGAAGAATTGGGTTCTGATCATGCCAAGTAATCTTGGCTACTGATGCTTATGTTCTTATGATTGCCTGCTGCCACCTGGTTATCTCTAGTGCTACCTGTCCTGGCTATGTCTGACTGGGGCCTGTCCTTCCTGTGATCCTGCTTGTGTCAGAACTCTTCAGAGTCAAGCTGTCTCTGTGATCCTGTGATTCCAGGATCCTATGATCCTGAGATCCTGGGTATGTCAGCAGTGCTCCTGGGAGTCAAGCTGTCTCTGGAACCCTGAGATCCTGATGTGACCAAGCTCCTGGGATCCTGAGATCCTATGATCCTGGGCATGTTAGACCACCAGGTACTGGAGCTGCCTCTGGGTCTTGTGGGACTGGCTGCAGAGTTTGCACTCACGGTCTGCTTGGGGCACTGGCCCAGACAGACCGGAAGGAATCCAGCCCACTGGTCTGGTGGAGTTCCTGCGTGCCTGGGTTGCACTGGTCCCAGTTACTCCTGGTGTTGGGACAGGTGCTGTATATTCCTCACCTCTGATCCTCTGATCCTAGGCATGTTAGAGTGCCTGGTAGTGGAGCTGCCTCTGGGTGTTGTGGGGCTGGCTATGGAGTTTGCGTCCAAGGTCTGTTCAGGGCACCAGCCCAGACCTAGGAAATGTATTTTATTCAGCACACAAGGATTTAATCTTTCAGGATGTGGAAAAGTAACTTTGGACAGTGAATGAAACTGTAATTTCTGTTCATGTTTTGAGGCTCTAGTAAAACTGTTTTCTTCTTTGAAACTGTTTTCTTCCCTTTTCTTTTTTTATTAAATATTTTCTTTATTTATCTTTCAAATTTTATCCCTTTCCTCATTTCCCCTCTGAAACCCCCCTATCCCATACCGCATGTCCCCACTCACTCACTCATCCACTCCTGTTTCCCTGTCCCCTCCATTGGGGCATTGAGTCTTCACAAGGCCAAGGGCCTCTCCTCTCATTGATGTCCCACAAGACCATGTTCTGCTACATATGCGACTGAAGCCTTGAGTCCTCTCTGGTTGGTGAGACTCCCCCCTTCCAATCACCAAAGCGCTGTAATGTTTTGGGTTTTCCTTCCTTCTTTATTGCAGTGGGAAAGCAGGGTGTGATGCCTACTTCCCTCCAAACTCACGAAGAATCCACCAGAATAAGAAAACGGACTATTTGAAACTATGTTACATTGTGATTTTATCTTAGCTCATCAGATAATGTGACAACAGCTGTCTTTAGGGATAAGTAGAACTCTAATGTGGATTCTACTACAACGCCCTGAAAATTCTACACTAATGATTTATTGTGATGCTTACTCTGAAAACTATTATTAGAAGAACTTAGATTTTAGCGCTACTTTTAAAAATGACTAATCTTGAAACCCCTATAAGACAATCTGTCATTAAATAATATCCATCAAAGAAATAATTTATTAGTTTTGTAACAATGTTTAGAAATTTGAAGCTCATGGACTGGCTCAGTCAGAAAAATGCCTCTTGTATAATCATTAGGATGACCTGAATTCAGACTCAACTTTCATGTAAAAACCAGACGTAGTGTTGCATACCTCTAACTATGTAGCTCAGGTTAGATAACTGGGTTATAGCACACCTCTGACTATGTAGCTCAGGCTAGATAACTGGGTTATAGCACACCTCTGACTATGTAGCTCAGGCTAGATAACTGGGTTATAGCACACCTCTGACTATGTAGCTCAGGCTAGAAAACTGGGTTATAGCACACCTCTGACTATGTAGCTCAGGCTAGATAACTGGGTTATAGCACACCTCTCACTATGTAGTTCAGGCTATATAACTGGGTTATACCACACCTCTACTGATGTAGCTCAGGCTACATAACTGGGTTATAACTTTTGGTGAGTCTCAGAAGCTTATTGGCCAACCAACCTAACTGAATCATGAGTTGTAGAGTCAATAAAAACAAACAAACAAAAAAAACAAAACAAACCCTCCCAAACCCTTTCTAACAAAATGTGATGTAGAATGTCTTACACACACACACACACACACACACACCCTCATACATGCACACCCTCATTATAAACCCATATACCCACTCACGAACCCCACACTCCACATCCCCCCAGAAACAACCCCCACACTATACCCACACATACCACACACAGGCAAACACCCCCTAACATACACACAAACACATAACACACACACAAACACACACCACACACTCACACACCCACAAATACACCACACACACACACACAACTCCCACATACACATATACCTACACCATACACACATATACCCACACATACCATATTCATACATGCCATATCCCCACCCCAGAAACTCATACCCATCCCCTCTCACATATACCCGCTACACACAAGCACATACCACACATTAACATACTCTCACACAAATATACAAGGATACAACACACACTACATATAAACACACAAAACACATTAACACACACATCCATACATACTACACACACACACACACACACACACACACACACACACACATTACACTTAAACATATACCACACATTAACACACACCACCATACAGCACACACACTTTAGAATCATTTTATTTACATTCACATTTGATATTGTGAACTTGGAAGAAACACAGGCGCTTAGAGTGGGAGAATAAGGCTGGCCTTTAAAAGCTATTTCTAACAAGACTAAGGCTCATATTTCACTTGACTTGGCAGTGTCTCTTTTCTCTCCTTCATTCTTGCGTAATTCTTTGGATGGCATGTATTGATCAGGATTGCTGTGTGGTTTGTGCTAGAGGATGGAGAACATTACAAGAGGCATTAGTCATAACTTCCTCTTCTATAAAAGATGCAATCATGACACAGAAACTGACGTGCATGGATGTGTGAAAGAGGGAGTAGTGATGGATGACCCTTCCTGTGGACTCCTCCTTAATGGGGTCCCTAAAAATTTACCCAGGAATCCTCTTCCTGAGTGATTCCTCTAAGGCATTTAAAAAATATTTTAAAATATTTATTCATTCATTTTATGTGTGAGTACACCGTAGACATACCAGAAGAGGGCATCAGATCTCATTACAGATGGCTGTGAGCCACCATGTAGTTGCTGGGATTTGAACTCAGGACCTCTGGAAGAGCAGTCAGTGCTCTTAACCACTGAGCCTTCTAGCCAGTGCCTTTTTTCTTCTTGAGGCCGTTGGTGAGTGTCCACCAAGGAGTGTCTACACACTCCTCATCACACACCTACAGGCTCCCCATGCCACTCTTCAATTGTCCTTTCCAGTCTTAGGTCTCAATATCATTCTAGAACAGAGTTGATTTTCCACCAAACTGCATGGAACACTATTTTTTGACACACCCTGGTTTACATCATTATTCTTTCTGTTTCTCAAATTTATCATCAAAATCCATTCATCATCCACAGCCCAGACTGGGTAGTTGCTATTTCCATCAAGTTTTTACTCCTCTCAGGAGTGACCCTCAGTCCTTACATCATCTTGAGAAGTATACTTCTTTAGAAGTGTCTTTTTGAACTTAATTTTGAAGAAGGCTCTCATGTACCTTAGATGGGCCTCAATTGTCTATAAAACAGGATGAACTTGAACTGCTGTTGATCCTCCTGCATCCATTTCCCAAGAATTGGGACAACAGCATGCACCATCACACTTTCCATAGATTACTGCTCTTCAGGCAAAACATTCGTCTTTGCTTGATACTTCCTTTGTCTCTCCTAACAGTGTGTATTTGATGAGCACTGCTAAATTTCAAAATGATGATGATGTATGTATAATCAAATATGTAATATCTAACATAACATATAATATTATGTATGACATATTATATGTTACACACATCAGAAACTAATTTTAAAACAATACTAGCTAAGGAATATTTAGTAGATGTTTGACCTGATTACCAATAAATAAAGGCAAAGGAACTCAATGTTAGAATGTAGATTTCATTGTGAGTAGTTATAACTGAAGGAAATGCTTAAGGCTTTAGGAAAAGAAAAGATTTGTTTGTTTCTTTCTTTTGCTTTTAAGGACAAAAAAAAAGCTTCAGCTATACAAAGAATTATAACCTGGCATTAGTTAGAAGTAAAACATAGTTTCCTGGGAAAGGTACCTGTCAAAAAAAAAAAAAAACCTGGAAAGTCATGTCACAGATTGAAGGCCATGTTTATAACATGTGTATCTGATAAAGGGCTTCTATCCAGAGAACAGAAAGAATTCCCAGTTCAACAATGAGACCAATAAAAATATGGAGAAAAGATTTGAACAAACACCTCACAAAACACTAATAACCTAAGAAACAGATGTTGAAATCATTAGTCATCAGGGATACAGAAATTAAAAATGCCATAGGATAGTAGCTCATGCTTCTTAGAATCAATAAAAGTTAACAGTAGAAATGTGACAATGCATCTATGTGTGGCAATGGGGACTGTCATACTCTATTAGTGGGCATAGAAATTAAAAATGCCATAGGATAGTAGCTCATGCTTCTTAGAATCACTAAAAGTTAACAGTAGAAATGTGACAATGCATCTATGTGTGGCAATGGGGACTGTCATGCTTTATTAGTGGGCATAGAAAATGGCAAACCATTTTGAAATATAGGCTATCAATTTCTCATAGTTAAATAGACTCCCAGCTCCTTTGAAGTAGAAGGGTCTAATAAATCTTTTCTAGGTATCTATATAAGAAGAAATGAAAATATAAATTCAAGAAAGACTTTTACGTGAACACAGAGAGCCAAGTTCCAACTCTCAGTCTGGGAACAAACAAAATGCTCATAAACAGGTAATTAGATGAATTACAAAGCAGTCAACAATAAAGGGATATAAACTACTGAAAAGAACTATGAATCCTCAGATCATGGTGAGAAAAAGCCAGACCAAAAGAAATTCATATTGTATGAGTCTACTCTGCTATGCAAGAAACAGTCCCTATGATGGGGGTCGAAGGGGAATGATCAGCAAAAGACTGGACATGATTTCCAGTGTCATCACATGCTCTATTCCAGTTGGGGACTCTGCAGGCCATATGACATTAAGAGGATGTGCTTCATGAAAGGCTTTACCGTGGCTGCATTTGTTTCTCCATCCTGGTGCTCTGTTTATTTTATAATCACAAAATATGCCTTGTTAACTCAGAATAATTATAAAGCATTTGGCTTATTGAAATATCACTCTCTAACCTCATCGTAGCTTTTGTGTAATTAGCATGGAATTAACATGAAACTAAATGTGAGAGAGAACCATTTCAGAACCCATTTTTAAAATACTCGGGGGCCAGGTGTGTCTTTGTATTTATGATGCTCATGTTTTAAAGTAATAATGTTAGGATGTAATACTATGGTGTGTAAAGCATGCACTAGGTACCATATGTAAAAATTTTAAATTATAGTCTTAATATTTCTGTGCAGAAGATATGAAAATTCATACAAAGCAAAGGGGAAAGATTACCACATGTGAGTTTGCAAAATTTTTAATTATATAACTTCTGGTGTTATAGTGCTAGGAAAGTTCAGGTTTTAGGAAGTTTGGATTTTTGGATTTTTGGAATTGAGGTAAGAAACTGTAGATATTGTATCTGTGTTACTACTCAGAGAATGAAAATTTTTATTCAAACATATATAATGCAACCAAAGACCACTTAAAACCTGATACTACAATGGAATTTTCTGAAGGAAACTGAATTCACTTTATGAAAGCTTGCTAACATTAGCTGGTGAGGCATGAGAGAGGGTGTTTTATTGCAAACTGCAAACAGAGTCCGTTAATTCATTTACTCACAAAATCCTTCTGTCAGACTGAGTACTTGAGTATCAGATGCAGTTAAGCAGTTGAGTTATTCTTCTTTTATTTGCTTTTTCACTACTTAGTTCTTATGGGAAATTCTATTCAGGTCATCAAAACACAATTGAAAACAACTGATAATGCAAAGAATGCTAATTGGCTTCCTCTCTCTCTCTTATCTCTGATCCGTCCATGGTAAGTCATGCTTCCACATTCTTCCTCTTGTTTGTATGCAGCCTCTTTCTGTAGCTAGGCATTACTTTTTTTTTTTTTTTTTTTTTTGAAGCACTCATGAGCCAACAGTACAGTGTACGGCATTGATAAGCAATGTTGAATAGTAGACAATGCGATGAACCGGGGTAGAAAGAGAGTGTCTAAAGTCACTGGATCAAAGATTTATTGAGTAACTACTTAGCCAAGCACTGAGGATGGAAAGATAAGATTCAGTTCTTGCCCTTTGGGAAAAGAGAGTCTAAAAAGGAGAGATATGTATATAAACAAATATGGTGTAGAACAATACACGTAATAACAGATTGTGGCCAAAGCAATAAACATTTAGACAAATAATAAGCTGGCTGAGTCTGTGGGGACAGGCCTATTACCCTCCCCAGTCCTCTGTGTTCTGTGGCCAAGGCAACATTACCTGAAGCAGGGCAATCTAAGAGCCAGCTCATGTCAGTCCTCCTGTCTCACATGCTTCAAAGAGACTCTTGGGGTCCTACATGGAATTCACAGGTCTTTAAATCTGGTTCTTTTCAGACAGGCTCCCAAATCTCAGAGATCCCTTTAAGAATACTGTAATGAGTGGAAATAAAACACAAATTTTGCTTGGCACTGCATTATGGTGTTCACCACTCAGACACAACTTCTCCCAATCACTGTTTTCCTTTCTCTGTTCACAGATAACTGAACCTCCTAAAAGATCAGTTTATAATGTTTGAAAAAAATCCCACTACCATTTCTATTAGAACCAGTCCCCCCCCCCTTGCCTGAACTGGACTCCAACTCTCTGACAGCCTGAGGAAATGGCTGTCACCCTTCTGTTTTCTCCATCCATCACATATCATGAAGTAAGGTGAATGCTATTCTTGGTTCCCATGGTAGCTCTCAGACAACTCCTTTCTGATTTTTCTGAAAAGTCCTCCTGTTCTGAGGCTTCCTCACCTTATGCCTCCCATTGTTCCTAACCCTTGAAGGGTAACAGTCAACTGTTCATCTACATCTTTTAGTGGACATCTTCTAAATCAAAGACAACCTTCATTTTTTCCCCTAGATTCCTTTTACTATTCAATATAGCTAGGCTTATAGAAAAGCCGTTCAGAGCTCTAAGATATTTATTTGCAATACCCTTCTGTCCATGACCATAAACTAGACCTCTCTGTCACCTGAACTTAATAAAATTGGAAGCCCCATGTCCACATTAAAGTAAGGTTTATTAGCTATTTCTATGACAGCCAGTCTCCACCACTGAGAGCCATCAGCCATCTGGCCCTTGCATTCTGCTTGCCTTTCCCTTTTACCTTAACGTGAACCATAACCATGAGCAGACCTGGAGCACCTCTCTCCCTGTTGCCCTTCCATCCAGCTCGGACTCCAGGGTCTGTTATTTTACTCGTGTGCTTTTGCTTTTCTCCCTCCTTGAACGCTGATTCCTTGGGCGTCTTTTCAGTATTGTTCACTCTGCACAATTGAGTTTTATAGGAATCCCTTTTCTGTGTCTTTTCACGAGAGCGCTACAATGCTAAAATCCTTCATTGTTATCTAGATAATTAACAGTGTCTGCAAATTCAACCATGTTTCTCAGTAACGCCAGATACGGTTCCAACTCAAGTTTGTTGTTTTTCAAACCCAGGTCATTTTACTTCATACAATAGGGGAACAGAAGGCATTGGGTAGACAGATGCATGTTTATGTTGTTTTCTTATGAGAAAGGGATGGGCATCTCTCCTAATTTCATTCTCTTGTACAAGGATAAGAAACCTTGTCCTGACTTCATTTAAGCTTAGCCCTTCCACTGACGCCTTAGATTTATCCTCTTTCACCTGCCCAGGAAGCATACAAGCCCAATCATCTCGTTTACTTTCCACGCATGGAACTGATCCATCATCAGATGGTTCGGGAAACATTTAGTGTTCTTGTCACCTTTAAAACAAAACAAAACTCAAACATAGAGAAACCCTAATTTCACCTATATCTTTTTCTTTCTCTTCTTCTCTGGATTTAGACTGAGTTCTTTCAGCACTCAGTGTAGATGGCTTCTTATGTCCATGCTCACCTACATGTGTTAGTACCAACATTGCATAGTATGTTCTTTTGAATATAATATTTTAATATTTATTTGAGAATGTCATACATGCATAATGTATGTTGATCCCATTCACCCACACTTTATCCCATAACTCCTCTCATATCCATTCCTCCATACCTGCCAGTTTTGTGTACTTTTGTTGTTGTTGTTGCTTTACATAACCTGTTGAGTTCAGTTTGTACTGCCCATATTACTCCTGGGTGTTAAGTCATCTACTGGAGTGTGGTTGACTTCCCAAGCATCATACCCCAATTAATTCTTCCTCACAAAGACGCCATCAATTCTCCCTTGCTTCTCAGTTCGGGGTGGAGGCCTGTGAACTGCTCCCCCCTCTACACTTAATAATGATTGTCTTGATCTAGTGCAGGTCTCATGGAGGGAGCTGCAGTTGCTGTGAGCTCCTGAGTATAATGGCTCTGTCATAGCCACATGTCACTGTTTTGTTCTAGGCCTCCCTACCTCTAGGTGTCACCGCTTTTTCACCTCCTCTTCCACAGTGCCTGAATCTTGGGATTGGGTGAGTGACACATATAACCCATTGATGACTGAGAACTCTGCTGACACGTATTCTCTGACCAGTTATGAGTTTCTGCATTAATCACCATCCACTGCACACAGAAACTTCTTAGATGGTGTTGAGAGCTGCATCAACCACACAGTATCTTTCCAAGTGCATCACTGAAAGAGCTCTTACTACCATCAGCAAGGGTCTCCATGTTACCGATTTCAAAGACAAATTTCTAGTTCCTTGGTTACTTTTGCTTTGTGTAGCACTAATCTAGGTTAGAAATTAGAATGGATGGGCTTGTTAAAACTACAGGCTCTGAATAGCAGGACTGCATTTAGTATGCCATAGTTAGGATTTAGAGAAATTAATTATAATCTATTTTCTGCCTTGGCTTTGTTCTTTGTGAACAAGAGCTAATCATGCTGCCTGTTTTCTAGGACTGTGGTGGGAATCAAATAAATGAGTCCTTGCAAAGTTCCTTGATTGCACGAATTCTCAATAAATGTTCCCTTAAACTTTATTGACTAATTCCATCCTTGAATAGCTCTGTTCTCTTGATTCTGAAACTTTACAGTCTGGTAGTTTTGAAAGAATGACTGTTTATGAGTGCAGTGGAGACCACACAAAGGAAAATGACATGTCAGAGGTTTAATGATGTCAATTCAATGTGGCAAGCTTCTGTCCTGATCCTAAAGAGCTTCACCACTTTTGTGTGTAACTTTGTTGCACAAAGAGGGTAGATGCAGCTCAGAGTTAAACTGGACACTTAAATTTATCTACAGTTGCTACAGAGCTACAATGGAAACTGTATTCATAGATTTTCCAAAAATCCTAAGGAATATTCTAGAGACTGATTAGGAAGAGGTAGGAACACTTGGGTGCACCTAAATAAAAAGGAATGTCTTGAACTTAGAGCACAGATAATACTGTCAGAATCTTCTTTTGAATGTGCGTGAGAGACATTTCAAGCTACATATTTTTCTGGAAGTAGATATAGTTTTTCTACTAAAAATGGTGACTTTTGTTCCCCCCGAAAACTAAAAGTAGCATCGTAAGACCCAGGTGTTTCATTCTTGAATATTTATACCAAGTACTCTAAGTCAATTCAGTATAGGCATACTTGCTTATGCATGATTTTGATCCACAATTCATGTCTAGATTTCCATAAAAAATGAATGGATAAAGAAAATGTGGCAATATACACAATGGATTTTTTTTTTCAGCCACAACGAACAAATGAAATCTTGACATTAGTGGAAAGTAGATGGAACTGGAAGTTTGAGATACCATATACATATAAACCTTCCGTGTTTGTGTGTGTGTGTGTGTGTGTGTGTGTGTGTGTTGTGTGTGTGTGTAGACCACAAAACCACAAATCGGTTCATGAAAAGAGAAGAAGAAATCTTAAGAAAGGGAGGATAAAGAAGTGAACCAGTTGGAGGCTTGAGTTAAATGAAGAGTTACAAAGATTAATGATGTGTGTGTGTGTGTGTGTGTGTGTGTGTGCGCGTGCGTGTACACTCAAGCATGTGTGTATGCACATGCATGTGCATGTAAGAGTGAGAGAGCTATCATTTTGTATTCTAACCAAAAATAATTGAGAAATGTTGGCTAATACTAATTTTCTTTCATGGTTTTACAAGATAATAGTGACTTCCGTAGAGCTTTCCCTTCTGTTAGTGTCAGACACTACTGTATGTATACATGAGAAACAGGCCTGACACATCCTTCATTCTTACTGCCAGTGACCTTCCAGCATGTCTCTTTATCTGAAGCCTCCCACTGTTTTGATTTTTCACATTTCTTTTGATCCCTCTTGGCTCATAGTCCTTGGATTACAGCTCTTGTCTTCGGCCTTCAAGTATCCATGAATGTCATCTGTCAATGAATCCCAATGGTCATTCCTGTGCATCGCCTCAGAGACTGGCTTTCAGGGCTGAGTTTTTAATCATCAGTGCCAACGCTGCAGTTCCTGCAGATTGTCAGTTTAGTCCATTGCATTCCTCACCCAGCACTTTGTCTCCTGGTGCTGAGAGCCCTGGCCAATGCCTTTAACACATCAGCCCATGTGCTTTCCCCTCCCGCTCCCTCTTTTCCCATTTAAACTTGTGGTCAGTATATTTCCTGACATTTACTCAGAACTCTGTGTACCTATCACTTTTCTGCTGCTTTTGTAACGTTTTTGAGACATAGTCTCACTATGTAGCCTTGGCTAACCCCACAAGCACCTGACCCTTCTGTCTCTGCTCCCAGGGGCTGTGACTGTGGGCATGCACCACAAACCTGTCTTAAGATCACATCTTTGAATAATTGTTTGTTACATTCTTGAGTTATTTACCTTGGGGGTAGTTTCCCCTTTAACTGGGAGAAAGCATTCCTTCTCATAGCCTCCCCAAGTCTGGGTTGGAAAGGTCCCCTTTGCCACAGTGTCTGCCAACTGTGTCTGCATTTGTCCCCCTAAGACACTTAGTTCTAAAAGGATTTTATCCCCAGTAACCACAAGGATTGATATAACTAAAGATAACCAGGATATAATTTAAGAAAAGGCTCCATATACATTGGCTTTGTATTTTAAATACGAAAAAAATTGGAGTCTGTATTGAACTCAAAAAGATTTTTTCTTTTTTCTTCATTCTGAAGTTGCAAAGCATTGCAGTTATTTACCAGTCACTTACATGATATTAGACATTATAAGGGATCTACAGAGGATTTAATGGGTACAAGAAGATAGATGCCAATTCTATGCCATTTCATGTAAAGGAATTGGGCATCCTCAGATCTGGGTATCCATGGGGACTTGGACCAATCTACCGCAGATACTGATGTGCTGCATGCAATTTCATTATTACTATCTCATTATCCATTGAAAAGGAATTTAGCAATGAGTTCAAGGTTAAGGTTGCATCTGAAACTATCCCATAATCTTTTCTTTAAGGGTTTCCTGGCGACACTCCCAGTACTTGACACCACACAGAAAATAGAAAGCACACTAAGCATTTTGAATAGAGGGTATTTAAGAAGAGAATTGGGAGAGTGGGTGTTTTGAGCCTTAAGGAACACAAAAGGAATTTGATAACACTCAGCCTAAAATCCTGGGAGGTAGCCTCAGTGTCTCCATGTAGGGAATAGGGACAGATGGGTGAAAGAAGACATAACAGTCGCACTGAAGCCAGTTCCCTCCATCCTTCAAGAATCACTGCTGCTGCATCTGTGAGGAGATGCAGGAAGCCTGTCCTGCAACTGTTAAGTCATGCAAATGCTCAGACTGGATGACAGCTACTGACCAAGCAGAGCAGGAGGAAGCACACCAGTGTATCTGTATTCTCTCCTCTTTTCCCTTCTAATTTTCTCCTCTTCCTCTCTGTTGGAAAAACACAACAAGAAGTCACTTCATTAAATTTGCAGGGACCCAGAGAGATCCTAGGTCAACAGCTAACCCAGCTTTCCAACCTTCCATTCCTAGTCACACATCCTCTTTGCTTCTTCCTGACCACGATGCTCATGTTCTCCTCTCAAAGCCTTTGCATTTGCACATGCTCTTCACTCCATGTGAAACATCCCTCTCCCATGCTTCACAGCCAATTTCTCAGTTCCTTTATCTGGAATGTTATGCTCTCTGAAGACCTTCTCTGTACCTCCACCTAGTAACATTGTATCAGTGAGTAGTATACTATAAATGGTACACATATTTGTCTCTTCCAGCCTTGAAATCCATGTGAAAAAATAGATTCTAGTACATAGTTGCAGATATGTGTGTGTGTGTGTATAATAAATATATAATTTATATGCATCTAGTTCTTCGTTACAATTCTTGTTCTAGTAAGTTTTCACCTAAAAACAACTAAGAGCTACACATTGTTCATTCTTAGTCCTCATCCCCTCACTGAAGCTCCTATTGTGATTTAATTATATTTTGGACTACATTGCAAATGACTGGAAGACAAGAGTACCATCTTATTTATAATTATAACTGTAATACAATTGTAAATCTCTGTTATTTCCCATTCCACTCAGGATTCTATCTCTAAAATTGACTACTTTAGGTAAGTTGGACTTCTTCAAAGTTGCTTCAGTCACTTAATGATAAAGATGTCTTCACACAGTGACTTCCTCCATAGTTTTCTACTTGGTGTGTATTTGTGAACTAACACATGTGTTAAAATTTATGAATCTATTTCAGAGACATTTACAATAAATTTAATATGCATTCCTTTGCAGAATTCTCTGGAAATGAGCCATAACAAAAAGCTCACATAAGTACCCCTGTGGGTTGTGAAATGTGACTGTGTATATTTAGCACAGTTATTTAAAGATATAATAGAGACAATTTTTAACACAGTTCTAAAATGGAGAATTATATCCCCTATTTTTTATCTGTCCACACATAATTTCTTTGTTCTATAAAGCTGCATACGTTTAGCAATGAGCAGGTTGATCTCATTGGATGGGAGCACACGAGGCAACAAGAATCTGGGCAGCAATTCATCATGGCCGCCTGCTTGTTCTTCTGTGTTCAGAGCAAGCTTATCCTGTGTGCTTTGCTCATGCCAAGCTGGTGACAGGATGAGGATACCTTCTCTCAGTGCTCAGCAACAGCATGGAAGCTAGATCCCATTCATTCAGTATCTCACTGAAGGCTTGCACAGAACAGCCACTGAACTTGGTAAATGAAGTTTAATGCTGGACACAGAAGTATATGGACTCATTGTAATACTGTGTCAGTGAACCCTAAAGGCTATAGAGCAAATCTTTAGAGACAGTGTAAATGAACATCCAGATTTATCAACTATGTAAAATATGGTGTTCAATTCAGTGAATTGGGCCCATACCTGTACAGTGTATGCATGTGTGCATGTGTGTCTGTGTGTGTTTCTGTTTGTAATAACTCAAGGCAAATTGAAGAAATGGGTTTTGATACGTCTTAAAATAAGTCTGAGATTCTTTTTACCACATGTAAATTCATGTTCTGCTCCATATATGTGTCTGAATATAAGTGCATGCATATTCATTTCTACTTTAAGCTTCTGCCCAGCAGATCTGGGGTCGTAGGATTTGTAGGGTGGGCTTTGACTCTGCCTCATGTGTCTCTCTCTTTCACACACACACACTCTCTTTGGAACATCTGTTAAGCAACATATTGAAAAGCAAGCTGCCTCTTTTGGAAGGGTGATCTCTTTTTTAGCTTATCCTAATCCCCAAGGAAAATGCAAAGTCACACAAAGTTATGCACAAACAGCTGGAGCACACGTTGATGCCAGTGAAACCAAACCCTTCAGATATATACTGATATATATATATATATATATATATATATATATATATATATATATAATTTACACATATATTAAAATGTGAATGAAGTTACTTTTTACAAAACTTCCCTGCTGCTCTCAAAGTGCAGTATGCAGCCCTGTGAGATATAATATACTATGTTTTGAGATTTTTTTTTAAAAAGGGCCGGTATTGATTGTCTAGTCTTTATGAAATATATACAACTCACATGGAACCCACGTCTGCACATGTAATAGCAAATTTATTAAAAACAGTACACTGTAATGGAATGTAATAGTGACTGTGCTGTTCAAATGTGAAGTACCTTTTCCCCTTTAGAGCTCCTTCCACTGGCTTATCTTTAATGCAGCTATTCTTAGTGACCGTGATTTAACTTTGGCTTAGCATTATCCTTCTGATTGGACAACATCCAGTGCTTATGTGTTCCTTTAAGGTTTTATTGAGTACTTATATGTACATTAACGGGCCAGGAATTATAATTCCTCTTATCTGCATCTCAAAAATATTTGATCATTACTTTTAAAACTATCATCAAAAGATATTAAGGTAAACTAAAAAAAAAAAAAAAAACTAAACTTAGAATATCTTGCTGTTCTTTTTAAAAACAAACTGGCAGGCACTTATAGCAATTCTATTCAAATGCAGTGCTGGGGACCAGTTACAGCAGGAGGAGGAATGCATTTCCATCATAATAGCATATGGCATCACTGTTTTGTTACTTGAGAGATACTAAGCCATATTTGGCTGCATGAATCTATACAAGATGCAGGAATCTATACTAGAGGCTTGCACCTTTATCTCATGGTAAAAGAATCTAAAGGTAGGCAGCTGAATATGGTCAAGGGAACTGTGCCATAAATGCAGTTCTTAGCACATGGTTTCTGTTTACTAAGAACACAGAGTGGAAGTTTCTGGATCTCCATCCATCCCCTCAGTGTTTGGTCTAGAAGGGAGGAGAATGAGAAAGGAAGGCCATAGATTTGTTCAGAAGTTCCGTTTAATAACTTCCTCTTCCGTCTTTGCATTGTTGTTTCTAGAGTATACAGCAAACATGCTCTTGGATGCTTCTCTTCACAGGGATGAGGCTGAATATTTGCTTCTAAGGGGCATAAGGGGGATAGATGGGATCACATGACTAGCCGATTATGACGTATCCACGAATGAACATGGATTTTCCTTCTTTAAGAAGACAGCCCTCCTGACTGTGACCTCATGTGGAAGAATCATCAGGTTCAAGTGAATCCTTGTTTGAATAAAAGCATCATCAGAGAAGATAAATTGAGATGAAAAATGGGGGTAACAGAGACAAAAATTATTCGGCAAGAATGTAAATATGAACTAGAATTAGAAGCTTAGAAGTTTTTAGTAGTCCTTATATGTACGGTGATGTGTTACGGTAAATCTCCACCCAAATGTGCCCCAGCAATGAAAACACAGCTCATATGTTAATATGATTACACGCTGTATGCGTAGGTTGGGCAGATCTACTGCTACACTACCATCTTCCACATCTATGAGACCCCCTAGAACTTGCATATTTCTCCAGGCATGTGCTTCTGCTCAGCTTTTCTTCTTCTTTCTCTTCCTCTGCATCCTCTCCTTCCATTTTCTCCTTCTTCTCTCTCCCACCTTCTGCTCTACCTTTCCTTTTATCTGCCCAATCATCTGCTCTCCTTTATTTTACAAAATAAGGTGGGAAGCAGGTTTACAGGAAATCACCTGAGTGCTGACTCATTCCTTGTTCACAATCACTCACAGGAGAATGNAATTAACATCAAATATAATTAGCCCCAGGGTTATCCACAACAGTGATGAGAGGCAGGGGGATTTCTGAGTTCGAGGCCAGCCTGGTCTACAAAGTGAATTCCA
>NC_034608.1:79214147-79241134 GCF_900095145.1 Mus pahari | reverse complement strand
AAAAAAAAAAAAAAAAAAAAAAAAGAAATCTGGTGAAGAATTGAACTTGGATCGATTGAATTTTCTCTGTTAAAGACTTTTCTATTTGTAATCCAATCAAGATCCTGAATTCATTAGTACTAGCAGAAAACAAATAGCTGCAATTCCAAATCAAGTAGTGACTACCTATTAATAATCTATACTGTTAACCTATAAGACTAATTTTGTTGAAAGTATCTTGTAACCCATGTCTGAATGACGATTGTTGCTCTCTGGAGTTCCAAGAGCTAGAAGCAAAAAGAACATCCCCAAGAATCTTATTCTTATTATCAGCAGAACTTTCAATATTAAATGCACTAGACTCTGGACAGCCAGCATTAGGACTCCCAGTTCTACGTCACAATCTCTAAGTTCAATTTGTCCACATATGAAACATGGTAGTTCTCAAACATGGGGTGCTTCTCATATTCTCAAAGTACATTGAACAAAACCACAGGAGAACTTAATGTATATATTTATGAAGAATATATGCGTTTATGAAGAATATAACTGAATGGTTATAGAAACGTGATATAAATATTCCCTCATACTACTTGGAGAAAATTGACAAAACTTTTAAAAAGCTATTTGCCACACATTTTTAGCAAATAAGCATGACATATAAATATTTAAAACACAGTCTTAAAACAGGCATAGTCTCTAACTTGATTAAACTCTACATCTGGAAATTTACTTTTAAAAACATAACCCAAACACTACAGAGGCATAAAGCTTATGTGTGAATCAGTGTAAGAACATGTTCATATCTTGTTGTTCAATACTGGTTACCAACTAGGTACCCGAATGATTAGTCACTAAAATGCAATGTTATTAACTGGGCACATGGCCAGGTAAGAAAAGAACTCTCAGAGACCAGAGAAGTTCCAGCTGCAGGAAGCCACTGTCACAAACAAAGAGGCAATGCCTAGACTTCTCACTTAGCACCTCAGTGGCTGGTGGAGCCCTGGGACCTGACTTCAAACCGGGATCTCTGAGATGCTAACCTCCCAGGCAAGGCTGATGCTTCTGAGGTGAAATGTCTGGAGTCTGGTTCTGTAATTACTGGAACAATGGCCAGTTGGGCCCACCTGTCACTGTGGGAGGGCATTGCTACCTGCCCAGTGAGAAAGCAACTCTGGAGTGAAATTCAAGACACAGAATCCAATAGAAAGCCTAACCTCAAGAAGCATGTCTCTTTTCCTTCCTTTAGTCTTCTATAATCCTTGTATTGCTCCTTCTGGCACATCACAGGGAGCCACTTGGTTGAGATCTCTCCAGTCCCTACTTTTAGTCCTACCCACCATAGATAATAGACAGGCAGACAGATAGATAGATAGATAGATAGATAGATAGATAGATAGATAGATAGATAGATAGATCTAGACTGCATGCACATTCTCATTTCTTTGGTCCTATGTCTTTTGTAAAATAAGCTGTAGGTCAGAAGTGGGCATACTTTGAGATTGTAAGGGCAGGGGAGGAGTCTGATGTGGGCAAGTTGTACCTTGCCTGACACTTCAGAACATAGGTACCCAGGGCATGCTAGGGAAGAGGTGAGAGTGTAGCCAGTTCTCCATGGGGCCCATGAGGCTTTATGCATGTCATTGTCTTCTGCAATCTGGTAACAGGCACTGTCTACCCCTGGGGTTGCTGATCATCAACACCACCAGTATCTTATTGTCTCTCTGCTGTGCTGGACCTATAGTTTGTCGGCCCCCCACCATAACATGCCAAAGCTGAGTGCCGAAGCTGAGTATGCTAGAACATTGTTTAGAGACAAGGGACAATAGCTTACTAGTTGCCACACTAGTCTTATTACTTATCTAAAAACCACACTGTTTAGGGATGGCAGCTCAGAGAATGTCTTTCTCAGCTGCAAAAATGTTGTTGAATTAATGAAAAGAAACATTTGCAATTGAAGGAGGGGGAAATTGTTGGAAAATGGCATTTTCCCCCTGCCCCTTTCATCTTCCCAATTCAGAATACAAGCAAAGAGAGTGTAAGTGCCCTCCCTTTCCTCTGTCGCCTTGGTTCTGTCTTTCGGAGGACACATGACTTTGGAAGGTCAGTTAACTTTGAAGAATGAAGTGCCGTTGCATGAATAATGGAAGCAACATTGACTTTATAGCATTTCCACGAAGATGAACAAGATGGCACGTGTGAGCAGCCTCTACCACACAGGCATACAAGGGCTCACTGTTGGATGCTGACACTATGACTATCCAGATCCTTTACCAGTCATAAAATCAAGCGGAACCTCCAAGTTCTGTGGGTCATCACTACATTTATTGGGTATTTTTGTTCCATGCTAAGCCCTGTTACTAAGTTGTATGCACATTAACTCACCTAATCCTCACAGCCATTTATGAGGCAGAGAGATACTTTAATTTTTCTAGCTTCACTGAAGAGGAAATTAAGCCTCAGAAAGTCATGCAACCAACCTTGAGTTACATAGGTATATGTGATCTAGGATTTGAATCTAGGTAGTCTAGCTTCAGAGCCTGAGTTAGCTACCGTCACTGCAATTATTTAATAAGACCACTAAAACCTTGTTCTTAGTAAGGACTGATCAATGAGTTCCATGAGTATTTGCAACACTGTCTCCTGTGATTCCTAATGGGTGTCCTCCTACCCAGCTCAGACTAAACCCCCGAAAGAGAATTGTTGATTGGGCGAAACCACATCTAAGTGAATTGAACACTGCAAGAATGAAGCAAAAGGCATCCTCTTTCACAAGAATATGGATGAAGCTCACATTCAGCCAATCTAATTATAAACTCTTATTCCCCTGTTATAGAAATACCCTGTAATTGGATACAAGAAAATCTTTCATAAAAGCTTCTCCCTCAGGCAGGGTTTAATACTGGTCCCAGCTCAATTAAATATAATCAAAACTATGCTTTAAAAAAGCAGTTATATTTAAAATGAAGATGGATGGGAAACACTTCCCAGCATTAAGGCAGTTATCTTTGGATAGCAGTAGAACAGGGGACTTTATTTTTCTTTTAGAATTCTATTCCCTCAATTTTTCTCAGTGTGAAGGTAACAAGAACACTTTTATCCTTGATCTGGGTAGAGAGAGTTAGCCTATCGTAAAAGAGGCCCTGGCTTCAAAATTCAGTGCTGGAATAAAACATTACTGATAAAAAATAATGTTTATTTCTTATATACAAGTACAAATTTCTATAAAAGTAAGAAACTTTACACAAGTTTAAAAAACCCAATCATATATAACTATTCCATTGCATATTCAAAACTTTTACTAATGATAAAATATAGCTACAAAAATGCAGGCAGCTTGTTCATATTTTTTTTTACTGTTTCACCTTTTATTTATTGGAATATTATGAAAGCTCTTTTTCCAGACTAAAAATGCATGCTTATTATACCTCATAATATATTTGCCTGTATTAACATGTTAAAGTTCCTGATAGTTGGTAAAGTGCATAACTGTTACAGCCTCAGATTCAAATATCTGTTGAGCCATGTGTTTGATTAGCTCCTCAGTATAAATTTGAAGTTGGACATTAACGGGCTCAGCGTATGTGGCCTTCAGCCCTTTAGCAGGTATTATCTCATTGTTTCCCAGATTACTTCTTTACCAGTGCAATCTTAGAATGCCTGTTTCCTCCGAGATACGCATGTTCTTTCTTAGCTTTGTCGACATGATAAGCTGAACAAGTCTGGTCTTTACTTTGCCTTTAGTAATGCCCTCTGCTTAGTGATGGCGGTGGTTGTTTTCGTTCTGTGTTTGTTGAGATGTCTGTTCTGTCCTCTGGTGATTTTATCTAGTGAATTGTCTTTTTTATTAATTCATCAAGGTTATTCATCTTTAAAATCACTTTTACTGTGCTGCAGGGACGTGGCTCCCACTGTGCTGAGCTAATTTGATACCTGTTTATTCCTTACATTACACTTAAGGCCAAATATCAGTATCAAACTCCACAGCCCATCTTTCCTGGTTTTGCTCTGCCTGGTCAGACTTATTCATCCCTTAGATCTCAGCTCCAGCACCACTTCCTCAAGGAAGCTTTTCTCTGACCTTGCTGGCGAGGTCAACTCTCCTTATTTTATGTTTCAGATAATACGCCTGAGTGTGCAAATTTTTATTTATTTGCCTGTCTGTTTGATCCAGCCTTTTCTGTTCACTAAATTATCTCCTCCTCTAGGGCAGAAATTTGTTCCTCTGAGCCTCTCTGTACTTAGCATATTGCATAGGATGAAAATATCAAAAATGTTGTAGAGAAGCAAATCCCATATAAACATGCATTGTGAATTATATTGAACAGTCAGAGTGAATTTAGCCATTCTGCATGAGTACTTTTGACTTTCTTTAAAAAGCTGATCTGTAGTTTGTAGGGTCTTCACCACATCATGCCAAAGCTCAGTAGTTTAGAGACAATATCTTAGTAGTTACAGAAGAATCAGTTGATACAAATGGTTCTATCAAATGCATAGAAAAAGATCTAACCATAGGATATCCTAATTTGCTAGCAAGATGAACTCTCTTAACTCTAAGCAGGCACAACATTGGCTGATAAGTCCTGTTTCAATCAATTCATTTTCCAATTCCTTTATAAGTTTTTTTTTTTTAATGAAGAACTAATGATGAAAATAAAAGGTTCCTGTACCTCTGCAGACTATTATAATAACATAAGCCACAAGGGACCATTGAGTAGTTAAAAGGCAACTAGTTTAAGTACAGACACACTGTATAAGTATTATACATACCAGCAGAAGATGGCCTAGTCGGCCATCATTGAAAAGAAAGGCCCTTTGGTCTTGCAAACTTCATATGTCCCTGTGCAGGGGAACACGAGGGCCAAGAAGTAGGAGTGGGTAGGTAGGGGAGCAGAGCGTGGGGAGGGTGTAGGGGACTTTTGGGATAGTTTTTGAAATATAAATGGAGAAAATATCTAATAAAACATTGAAAAAACAAGTGTTATACATACCACATTTCAAAGACTATGAAAAATAAAAAAATGAATATTTTGTACATTTTAATAATACTATTTTTACTTTATTGGGTTAAATATAGTATGATAAAAATTAATTCCAATGTTTTGTATGCTTTGTTTTTAGTAGACTATTTGTGATATTTGTGAACTATTTCTATGGAATTTTGCTACTCTCTATGATCACTTACAATACAAAAATCCTTATTTAATTAAAATTCAGCTCTATGACACACTTAATTATTTAAAAGGATCGAACAAAGGAGCTATCTAAGAAATGTTAGAGTAATACATATCTGATGCACAAATCTAATTGAACAGAATAAAAGTTCTCAAGCCTTTACATCACCCATTTCCTCTCCTTTCATTCACTTCACTTGATCAACATTTTGTTTTTGAAAGGCGAGAACATATCCATTTACTTCCCCAGGTCAAAGAAATAAGTTATAAAAGTCCGGAAGGGTCACCTGAATTGAGTGCATGTATCTGAGAATTCCAACTCTTTCTATTCTATAGCTAGTTGACAACTTGAGACAAGGGAAGTAATATGGAAAGAAGCTTAAGTATCAAATCCAAGGTGTTGCAGGTATGTGGAAAGCATAGTATAGTACCAAAGGTGCAGTGGCTGCCGTGGTTCTGAGGATGTTCAGATAGTTCAGTGTCCTCTATTATGATATGGAAGGTTAAATGACACATTGTTGGGCATACCCCATTTAAGAAAACAGGACAAATGGAAACAGAACACATGAGCCCTTATTCCTAGAAGAGGAGTTACTGACAATTCATGACTGCTAGGGGAGGGATGAAATGAGATCTCTTGTGGGTTGACCATCAAAGATGGACTATGGGGGGGCATGAATTTTGCTACTCTATAATCATTTATAGAGGGGTGCTAAAAATACAATATTGATTTTTGATATTTTTTAAGAGCAGCTTATTCTTCCAAGATAAATAGAAAAACGGTCATACATAGGAGAGACTATCAGAACTTAGAAAGAATAGGATCAAATTGTAATTGTACAATGATTTTGATTATTTTATTAATAGTATTAGCATTAGTGGTGTGCAGTCACAATCACAATGCATTACTATTACAGGAGCATACTTTTAAAAAGCCATCTGTTACTGTACAACACACGGACGTTGGGACCAACCTCATTTAAATGAATAGCACTGTGAAATAATGCCTTAACGGCATTACTGTCTTCCTTACATTAGGAAAACTCTCCTTCTCAAATGCTGCCATACATGTGGTTTTTATGACGAGATCTTAACGGAGACTTTGGATTATTATCCACTTTGGCCTAAGGGACTGAATGACCACTAGGTCTGTTCATGGACTTCAAATCCCATGTTATCAGTGAAACCTTCACTGCTGGGTTTCCTGTCATTGTATCTCCAGGCTGACCATTTCCTGTCAATGTCCTTAGAACGGAGAATATACTGAAAACTGGGGTCAGCCACTACACTGCTAACTCTACACTTCTGGCTTTGGAAGATAAAGCAGTTTTTATTTTGTTTTGTTTCAAAATATTATGTTTTCTTTTCTTTTTTTTTTTTTTAAGAACATAACGCTTGATTTTTCTGTGATTTATTCCTTGCTCAAAATCATCAATTACACTTCATGCAATGTATGCCACTGTCCAGAGATTTGTCAATGAAAAATTGAGTTAATTTCTTGCTGTGTGTGTGATATGCATCATGAGAGTTTGCATGCTCTGTCCAGCACACACTTTCTGAGATGGGGCAGAGTGGGCATAGCTCAAAGTTGAATTTTACCCTTGTGCTGACTGAGGGGGAGTTACCAGGACCTAACAGGTATTTAGTTAACTCAAAGGCAGTATCCAAATTTTCATGCTCTGTGAAATTTACCCTTAACTCAGTATCAAATACCTATTTACAATTTTGTGTTTACAAACCAGCTTTCGTCTGTCATAAATGTTGTAGATTGCTTTCTCATTTCTTCGTTTTTATCTTGGAAAGTATGGTCAAGTTAGAGAAAGTTGGAGAAACTGAACATGCCAATAAACAAGAGAAAGTAAATGAATCTAAATAAATATGGAGAAAGGAAGACTGAGCATTCCAGGTGGCCAGAGAACAGTTAGTTCAGCTGCTTGGGAGGGTGACAATTGTCCTTTCCCTGTGGAGTCTTCTTGTTATTATTAGCCTGGCTAATGACCAAGGTGTGAAGGATTAGGATTTCAAGCTCTTGGTAATTAACAGTATACAACTTGCTTTGTTTGTAATGACAGAAGGTGGTAGACATGGGGGAAATTGATGGAAATTATAGGCTAAGAGTAGAAAAAAGCAACTAGCTATTTCTGAAAAGTTTCTTACTGTGTTGTCATCCCTATTATCTAAGTGGGCTTCATCCTTCCCGCTCCAACCTGCGCTTCCTGTGAGAGGAGAGCTGTCTGTATGAGCAATGAAATCTACTGACAGATGAATAAAGTAAAAAGCAAGACAGAACAAACAACAACCCAAATCAAAGGTGTCTGTGTAAGAAAGTAAAGCGATCCCATTACCCTTTTGCAGTTATATAACAAAGAACAGGTAGGTCCAGAATGAGCTGTGGGCACAGGCAAAATCTCAGCTGGACTTGAGCACAAATTCATTCACATAAATTTTTGACAGGCACAAAGATGAACTTTTTCTTGGAGAAGAAACCTGAACAAGCTCGCCCAACCTGGGGAAATGGTTGTAAAAAGAAGGCAGAACACAGTAAATGACAATGAGTAGAAACTGGAAGGAAACACACCCTACCTTTTAATGAGGGTCAGAAACCTCCGAGCAAGACCCAGACAGGACAGACGATTCATCAGTTACTTGAATGGCTTTCTTCAAGTTAGGTTTTTGTATTCTTTTGTATTATTGTTTATTCACTACTGTTTGGTTGGTTGATATTTTAAGCTGAGCCAGTCACTCAGCTTCTTTGGAGATCAAACCAATTGATATAAAATATATAAAGTACCCAGGAAGTCACACTTTTTGGCTTCTCAATGGAAATGGAAATTTTATATTCTCTTATAATTACTCTATTGTAATTTTCTCTCCCTCTCTCTCCCTCCCTCTCTCTTCCTCCCTCTGTCTCTGAGGTGCTGAGTTCCTGCTTCTCTGTGGCCTGCATTCCAGGGACAGATGGCAGAGGAGGACACCTCCTGTCTGATAAAAGGCAGTGCCTAGTTGTTGCTCTGATGGCCAAGCTGAGAAGCAGCGCCACCACAGAGGGAAGACCACTTGTTACATAACTGCGGTGTTCTATACAAAACGCTGTGCTGTATCATTTGAGATTTACCTCTCTGAAATTTTAACTTCGGGAGGACAGAGACAACACGCCTCTAATCACCTCCAGTTAAACACTGCCCAAGAGAATGAAATATTTATGACCTCCAGCACTGAGCTGTAGTTTGCCTGAGGCCAGGCACTGAGGCTGTTGATCTCTAATGCTTACCACAGTTCTGGACACATAGTTAAGTGTTTCTTGACTATTTGTTTAATGAACGATGAAACTGTTTTAAGCGACTTGTGTTTGGAGCTGAGGTCAAGCATCACTGAGGTGGAAGAGGAGTGGAGGGGGGGGTACTTTCTACTCCTTGGCACAGATACAGTTCACCTTTCCATGTCTGGATCTCTTTACTTTAAATAATAGCAGAGACCATGAAGCTTGTTTGAGATCTAGTTATAATTCCAAACCCTCAGATCTAGGATGTGTGCTATCAGCCCCTTGCCTACTCCCTATTGCCCATCAATGTCCTCAAAGAACTGATTTGAGCCGACTATCCCACTTGCTTTCGCTGAGGAAGACGGCATTATGTTTTATGGCTGGACCACATTAGTCTTTGTGGGATCCAGCCCACTCACGTGGATGACTCTATGTCCTGCTTTACTTCTTTATTGATCTATTTATTTTTGTTTCATTATCATGTCACCCTTTTCCCCCATTTTTCCCCCACACACTATATTCTGATGATGTTTCTCACCTTCCTCATTTTAATTTTTGCAGTGTGTGATGATTTATGTTGGTTATCAACTTGGCAGGATTGAGAGTCACAAGAGACCAAAAATCGGGGCACCCTTGAGAATGGGTTTGTGGAGGCGGTTCACTGGGGTGGGAAGACTCATCCTAAATTCCACAGGCTAGGACTATGGACTGTATAAAAAGGAGAAAGAAAATAGAGTGTTGTCATTCACCTCTTTCTGCTTTGTGGCTACAAATACCATGTGATCATTTGCCTCAAATGGTTGCAGATAGCTTCCTTTCACGGACCTCAATTGGTGATCTGAAGAAAGCCTTCCTCATGAAGTTGCTTCTGTTGGGTGTTTTGTTAGCAATAAGAAAAATAATTCATAAGGCTAGGTATCCAATCCAGGGCCTCAGACATGCCAGGTCAACACTGTATCATGGAGAAAAAACTACTCCATCTCAGGAACATTTTCCTACATAGCCAATTTTAGTTCCTGGCAATATGAATGCTTGGACTCATACACAAGACATTAACTTTCACTCATAGTTTGCTAATTCTGCCATTTCAATGCATTTTTTATTATGAAATTTCAACATGTGAGCAGATAATTAATGACTGGCCATTGTGTTTCTCATACAGTCACTGCATTTTCCCTCTATATCCTTAGAAGACTTGTTTTTCAGAATGCAATGTCTCTGTCTCTCCTCTGAATCATGTTATGAATTTTAAGACTTCTTGCTGGGAAATCCCAATTTCCTGTCATAAGGTTGATTTGACTATTCAAAGTATTCTTAGCCTTCGTTTTTATAGCAAGTTACTGACATTCTGACTCATAATCACCTCAGTAAAAGTGATTGTGGCCAAAGTAGTGAAGTAGAGAAGACTTCTTAAGTATACTATTTAGAGTGATAAATGTGCACTTATGTGCAGGTTTTTAAAGTTTTCATTTTTAAGCACTGTGTTAATTTGCATTTCTTCATGGAAGAAAAAATATTCACATTTCAAAGTATGTATGATTGAATGAATATATAATGAATAAAATGGTCAACAATAGGAATAATAATTTTAACTTTATAATAATTTTGGATCATAATGTAGATAAGTAATATCATCTTATTTCTTTACCTACAATTTGACTAAAAAGTTTTAATGATATTCTGGAGTAGGTATATGTGCAATTTAATGTCATTTTTATCTTCTTACTTTTAGATTATTTATTTAAGTAGTTTTTAATTATTTGTTTATAAATTTTAATTATAAATTTTATAATTATACTTACAACTTTTTTCTTAAATTTTTTTTGAAGTTTTCTTTATTGGATATTTTCTTTATTTACATTTAAAATGTTATCCTCTTTCCTAGTTTCCCTTCCAAAAAACACCCTCCCACTATCCCCTCCCTCCTCCCTCTGCTCACCAAGCCACCCACTCCTACTTCCTGGCCCTGGCATTCCCTCACACTGGGGCATACAGCCTTCATAGGACAAAGGTCCTCTCCTCCCAATGATGTCTGACTAGGCCATCCTCTGCTGCATATGCAGCTGGAGCCATGAGTACCACCATGTGTGCTCTTTGGTTGGGGGTTTAGTCCCTGGGAACTCTGGGGGTGGGGTACTGGCTAGTTCATATTATTATGCAAATCCTTTCAGCTCCTTGAGTCCTCTCTCTAGCTCCTTCATTGGGGAGCCTATGCTTTGTCCAATGGATGGCTGTGAGCATCTACCTCTGTATTTGTGAGGTACTGGCAGAGCCTCTCAAGAGAGAGCTATATCAGGCTCCTCTCAGAAAGCACTTGTTGACATCCACAATAGTGTCTGGATTTGGTGATTGTAAATAGGATGGATCCCCAGGTGAGTCAGTCTCCAGATGGTCATTTCTTCAATCTCTACTCCACACTTTGTCTCTGTAACTCCTTCCATGGGTGTTTTGTTTCCCCCTTCAAAGATGGATAGAAGTATCCACACTTTGGTCTTCCTTCTTCTTGAGTTTCATGTGGTTTGTAAATTGTATCTTGGGTATTCCAAGCTTCTGGGATAATATCCACTTATCAGTGAGTGCATATCATGTATATTCTTTTGTGAATGGGTTACCTCACTCAGGATAATATATTCCAGATCCATCCATTTCCCTATGAATTTCATAATTTTATTGTTTTTAATAGCTGAATAGTACTCCATTGTACAAATGTACCGCAATTTCTGTATCTCTGTTGAGGGACATCTGGGTTCTTTCCAACTTCTGGCTATTATAAATGAGGCTGCTATGAACATAGTGGAGCATGTGTCCTTATTACATGTTGGAGCATCTTCTGGGTATATGCCCAGGAGTGGTATTGTTGGGTCCTTAGGTAGTACTATATCTAATTTTCTGAGGAACCGCCAAACTGATTTCCAGAGTGGTTGTACTGGCTTGCAATCCCACCAGCAATGGAGGAGTGTTCCTCTTTCTCCACATCCTTGCCAGCATCTGCTGTCACCTGTGTTTATGATCTAAGCCATTCTGACTGGTGTGAGATGGAATCTCAGGATTGTTTTGATTTGCATTTCCCTGATGATTAAGAATGTTAAACTTTTTTTTTTTTTTTTTTTAGGTGCTCCTCAGCCATTGGGTATCCCTCAGTTGAGAATTCTTTGTTTAGCTCTATACCCCATTTTTTAATAAGGTAATTTGTTTCTCTGGAATCTAACTTCTTGAGTTCTTTGTATATTTTGGATATTAGCCCTCTATCAGATGTAAGATTGGTGAAGATCTTTTCCCAATCTGTTGGTGGCCTTTTTGTCTTTGCAATTTTGTGAGATCTCATTTGTCGATTCTTGATCTTACAGCACAAGCCATTGGTGCTCTGTCCAGGAATATTTCCCCTGTGCCCATATGTTTGAGGCTCTTCCCCACTTTCTCTTCTATAAGTTTTATTGTATCTGCTTTTACGTGAAGGTCCTTGATCCTCTTAGACTTGAGTTTTGTACAAGGAGATAAGAATGGGTCGATTGATTTGCCTTCTTCTACATGCTAACTGCCAGTTGAGCCAGCACCATTTGTTGAAAATGCTGTCTTTTTTCCACTGGATGGTTTTAACTTCTTTGTCAAAGGTCAAATGACCATAGGTGTGTGGTCATTTCTGTATCTTCAGTTCTGTTCCATTGATCTACCTGCCTGTCACTGTATCAATACCATGCAGTTTTTAATCATGATTGCTCTGTAGTACAGCTTAAGATCAGGGATGGTGATTCTACCAGAGGTTCTTCTATTGTTGAGAATAGTTTTCATGATCCCGGGTTTTTTTGTTATTACAGATGAATTTGGAAATTATTCTTTCAAATATATCAGATTGGGTTGAAATTTTGATGGGGATTGCATTGAATAGGTAGATAGATTTGGGCAAATGGCCATTTTTACTCTATTAATCCTGCCAATCCATGAGCATGGGAGATCTTTCCATCTTCTGAGATCTTCTTCAATTACTTTCTTCAGAGACTTGAAGTTCTTATCATACAGATCTTTCACTTGCTTAGTTAGATCTACACCAAGATATTTTATATTATTTGTGACTATTGTGAAGGATGTTGTTTCCCTAAATTCTTTCTCAGTTTGTTTATTCTTTGTGTAGAGAAAGGCCACTGGTTTGTTTGAGTTAATTTTATATCCAGTCACTTTGCTGAAGTTGTTTATCAGGTTTAGGAGTTCTCTGGTGGAATTTTTGGCTTCACTTAAGTATATAATCATATTATCTGCAAATAGTGATATTTTTGAATTCTTCCTTTCCAATTTGTATCCCTTTGATCTCCTTTTGTTGTCTAATTGTTCTGGCTAGGACTTCAAGTACGATATTGAATAGGTAGGGAGAGAGTGGGCAGCCTTGCCTAGTTGCTGATTTTAGAGGGATTGCTTCCAGTTTCTCACCATTTAGTTTGGTGTTGGCTACTGGTTTGCTGTATATTGCTTTTATTATATTTAGGTATGGACCTTGAATTCCTGATCTTCCAAGACTTTTATCATGAATGGGTGTTGGATTTTGTCAAATGCTTTCTCAGCACCTAATGAGATGATCATGTGGTTTTTGTCTTTGAGTTTGTTTATATAGTAGATTGCAATGATGGATTTCTGTATATTGAACCATCCCTGCTGGATGTGGGTTCTATAAGTGCTCTTTACCTACTGCTGGCGTTTCATCTAAGGTCCCTCCCTTTGAGTCCTGGGAGTCTCTGACCTCCCAGGTCTCTGGTACATTCTGGGGGTTCCTCCCAACCTCCTATTCCCTGAGCTTGAAAATATCATCCTGAGTGAGGTAACTTGGACCCAAAAGTACATGGATGGTTTGTACACACTAATAAGTGGATATTAGCCAATAAACAAGCAAACAAACAAATAAACCAAAACCAAACAACAACAAATAAACAAACAAACAAAAACATACAGAATACCCAAGATACAGTTTACAGAACTCAAAAAGCTCAACAATTAGAAGTGCCCAAATGAGGAGGCCCCAGACTTACTTGGGAGAGAGAAGAAATCAGTCACAAGTGGGGAGGGAGGGAGGGACCTGGAAGGGAAAGTGGACAGGGTTGGGGCAGTGGGTGGGGGAGAGGGGAACCTAATCTTGATTGGGTGATGAAAGAGGACTGAAGCCCTGAGGGCCAGCAGAATGAATATAAACAGGCCACCTCAGGAAATAGGAGGTTAGGAGGTTGGAGGGGACCCCCCAGAATGCACTATAAATATAAAATTTAAAGAATTATATTTTATATTTTGTAAATTATTTATAAATTTATTTATTTAATAAGCTCTTAATACTTTCATCTTTCATTTCTTTTCCTTCCTTATCCTTTCATTTCTTTTTCCATCTCTTATGCAATATTTTTGTTTTCAGAGAATCACTTTTATATAGATTCATTTTATAAGATATATTAATAAAACAAAACAGAAAGCCCAGCACATATCCAACACTTGCCATATACATAATACTAATAGACCATGAACCTAGCACTAACCATACATCCACCACTAACCAAACACTAAGCGCTAACCATATACCCACCACTAACTATATACACATAGCTAACTCTGTACTCAACACTAACCACTGACCCAGCTCTAACCATATACTCAACAACACTAAGTATATGCCTAACACTAACCATCTGTCCTTCACTCACCATATACCTACTATCAACCATCATATACCCAACCCCCAATACTAACCATATGCTCAACACTAGTCATCCACCTGTCACAAATCATATACAATATGCTCCCATGTTCTTTCTCATTCAATTGGTCTCTTTAAAACTTTAAAGAATTTCCTTTTTCTTCAGGAAATGCATGTAGGCATTTTGTTTCTGTAGTTTAAATGGTGTTGATACCCTTTTCAGTGATTTGTACAAATCCCTTGTGTATTATTCTGCATAATGTATATTGGTTTTATGTTGTAACATGAATGTATTTATGATGTCAATGATAAATATGAATTCTTAATTTTTAATGTTTAAATTAGCAAGCTTTACTTTCATAGCAATAATTTTTGTGTCTTATTTGAAAAAAATTATCATTGATCTGGGAATTTATGATATTGTCATGTTTTTCCCTAAAAGTTTTATTTTTGCAATGAAATCCTTAATCTCTGTTGAAATTATTTTTCCATGTAGTGTACGATTGAGATACAGTTTTATTATTTCCTCTATTATTCATCACTGTCCTGTTCTTGCTTCAGGAATTTCCTTCCTTTCCATGGTTATCAACTATATTCTCTATATCATACAAAAACTTCCCACAATAGACACGGGTATGATTCTGAGTCATCAACTGCTGCCCCAGAGAACCAGTCAATGTCACATAGCATCAAGCTTCCTCGATGACTCCAGCTTTGGTCTTTATCTGCGTAAACTCAAGGCATGACCTCTCTTCATGAATTATATGTTTTCTTGATCATTTGATTTTTATATAAATTTAAGAATTAGCCTATGAAATTCTATGAGAACATTAGGGATTTTGCAGAGAATATGTTGTAGCAATTCTATAGGTTAAATCTAATGTATGACAGTGCTATTGATTTCTCTGTGTCAGTTTTTTAACCTATCGTTTTTCTAAATATGCTTGCAAACTCTTTACAGAGGGTTATTGGAGCTCTTTCTAAGATCCCTGTCACCAGCATACAGGGAAACAGTGACTTCCATGTTTCTGATGGGATATCTTTTCTTTGTTTGTTTGTTTGTTTGTTTGTTTGTTTGTTTGTTTCTTTCTTTCTTTCTTTCTTTCTTTCTTTCTTTCTTTCTTTCATAATAATCATTTATTATGTGGGGTTTTTATTATGTTGAAGGATATTCCTTTCATATCTAATTTATTGGTTGTTTTAATCACAGAATCATGTTATATTTCATCAAATTCTTTTCTTCATCTATTGAAATCCTATTTTTTCATCCCTTCTGCTGATATTTTGTATCGTGATTTTTGATTTGCACATGTTGAACCAACCTTTCACTCCTGGTAGGAATCTGTCTATCTCACTTGATTGATGTGCATAATCTCTTTAGTGTGCTCTTGACGTCTCTTTTCTATCATTTTGTTGAGTACTTTGCATCTATATTCTACAAGAATGTTAGCTTGTAAATTTTCTTTTTCATATGCCCTGATCTGGCTTTAGCATCAAAGCGACACCAGCATGATAGAATGTATTTGGAAAAATTACATTACTTTCAAGTTTTTGGATAATTTGAGAAAATTAGCATCAGTTCTTTTAAATGTTTGCTAGAAATTAGCAGTGAATTTGTCTGTTTCATAACAGTTTTTTGATTGTTTAGGTTTTAATCACTCCATCAATCATTCTTTGTAAAGTGTGCTTATACAGGAATGTGTTATTTTATTATAAGATATCAAATTTATTGGCACACAGCTTTTAATAATTCCTAACTATCATCAATCATGTATATTTCCGTGGTGCTGTTGTAATGCCTCCATTTTAGTCTCTTTTAACATTTTCCTTTGGAATTTTGTTTTGCTAGTTTTGTTTGTCTTCTCAAAGAACCAGGTTTCGTTCCATTGACTTTCCATTATAGTGTTACCATTATAGATAGTCATTATTTTATTACTGCACATCCATGTAGTGCTTCTATATTTTAGTCATCAGAACCTGTGGAAATGTCATGTATCACCAGGCAGATTGAAGGCTTCTGGTAGAACTGGTTGCTACTTGGAACGTGTGGAAGTGGCTCTGGCTGATCTAAGTGTTGCTGGATGATCACAAAGATCATTAAGTTCAGAAAAGGAAGAAGAAAGAAATGGGTCAGAAGGATAAATAGGGCAATAAAAGTGGAATTAGGGAGCTACAACGTGGCTGGATTTTACCATGGATAGTTGTGCTAATCAGCCATGGGATGCAGAAGGCTTTTAGAAGCTGGAAAAGCATAGCCAATCCGTTTATTCCTGGAAGCTCCAAGCTTCTGGTAATATATTAGAACTAAGCCCTGTTGTCACTTTGATGTTTAGGACATCTGATTTTTCAGAGTGCTAAGATAATAAATTTGTATTCTTCACAGTACTCTTTACAGCCATGTATTACAGTATCAAATATATAGATGTCATATATGGTGTGTACACTATTTCAGAGTGGTGTCACTCAGGGTTCTCTGAAAAAAAAAAAAAAACAGATCTGAAAGGATCAATCTATTAAGAGGGGGTTGATTAGATTGGCTCCCAGGATGTGATCAATATAGTGAAACGATGGCTGCGTCATGAAGGCTGAGAGTCTACAAGGCTGAATGTCTCAGTTGTTCCATCTGGATGCTGGTCCAGGAGGATTCCTGAAGAGAAGCTTGGGATCCTGAAGAAGTCATATTTAGTATTGCCCACAACCACAGAACTTATTAGGCTGAGTGAGGGAGGACAAGCAGGCAGAGACAGTTTCCCACTTCCATGGCATTTTTATCTAGGCTGCCACCAGGAAGAATGGTCTAGGTTTAGGGTATATCTTTCTGCTTCAAATAATGTGTTTTTAAAAATTCCCCCATAAGAGTGTCTAGCAGTTTGTGCTTTAGATGCTTTCAAATGCAGTCAGGTTGATAAGCATGATTAGCTATCAGAAGGGTCACTGTACATAGGACTAGATAAGGCATAATTCTAATGACTTGATTGTCTGAATCACAGACTCCTGATCATTTAACCTCATCTGGTAGTTTTCATTTGCTCCTTTATGTAATATAGAGAACATAGAGAAAAAGTGTAAAACACTGTATATTCACTGCCAGTGAATTTTGCTACCACCAACATGATGACAGACTCAAATAGACTTTAGAAACAGTGATAAAAATCTAGCTATTATTTCTGTCTTTTATCCATAAAAGTTCATCGTGAATCTTTTCTTTAGAAACGAAGTGGAATTATTTGTATTTCACGTTAGCTGGTTCTGTGACTAATTCTTAATTTGTCCTCACAGAATTGAATTAAAATCATTAGCACCTTCATTCCAAGCTTTAGTTTGCAGCAAAAACAAATTGTGGGCACATCTGAGATATAACTTGCAAGGATATTAACTAGAACTAAATTTTTTGAATTAATACTTGAACAATGGAATCATTGTTGTCTATTTTTTTCCCTGAAGAGACATAATGCAATATCTCAGAAAGATATAGAATGAAAAAAAAAAAAAAAACAACGAAATAATTCCAACCGACTTGGTGAACATAAGAAGTAGTTGAGGTTATTTACAGGAGCGTGGGTGACCGGGGGTACTAATATAACCAAAGAGTGATCCCCTGGGCAAATTATGACAAACTCTTATGTGCCGCATAGACAGGTCATACCACTGAAGAGTCTCCTAGTTGGTGTATAGGCATCTCCACTACTGAAGGGCACCCACTCCCCTTTCTGCTGTTTACATTTTATAATCTGGGTGTGGGGAGGAGAATGTTCATATGGATCTCAAGAAGACAGTGGACTTCATGAGGCCCATATTGCCTGTGAGCTTTGTGGTGCCAATCACATTGATTCCTCAATGAGGGAATGTTGACTTACTTCATCTCCTGAATGTCCCATTGAAGTCCTCGCAGCTACTCTGATCTGGTAATGGTTATACCCAGTCCAGAGGAAACAACTGTACAATATGCACAGTGCCCATCTTCTGCCTTTTGTAAGTTAAATGTCAATGTTAGCTTCTCTCCTATTTCACTTGCCACTGCACATGTGAACTTGTCTTTAGGAATCTGGAGATGATTTGAGAAGCTTGCCATCACTGGATAGCTTTCAGAACACTCTTTCCTCCCTGTCTTTCGTGCAGTTAGGATGGCGTCTCCTGTAGTAGATAGCAGTCCCTCTTAGGATTAACTAAAATCAGGAAATGCACTATTATATAACAGAACTCTAAGAGATCAGGCAAGGGTCCAAGGTGATTGACTCAAGACACCCAAGGCCATCAAGATGCAGTTCCTCACTGTCCTTATTTTTAAAGCCCTTATTTTAGTTTTCTCTAAAGTTCTGGGAAGCTGTCAGTAGCTGGACCAGGTATCACTTCTGAGCTTGGAAATATTTGTTGGAAAGAGAAGAATGCCATTACCTAGGGGTCCCTCCCATGGGTAGGAATCTTTCTTAGAAACCAGACATCTTTCTTGTCTTATTTGCAGATTGGAAGAGACTGCTCAGTCCTGAATCAGTGCTTGGCAAGGTCATGCTTAGAACAGTCAGTCCTGCTCTTGGGGCAGAGGGTGGGGTTAGTGTGTACTGAAGCATGTGAATGACTGTGGGAAAGTTCTGTTAGGAAAGAAAAACAGAAGGACTGCAAGTGGATAGGCAAGCAGATGTCAGGTCCATTCCTAAAACAATAAATTCATTCCCTTGGCTCTCAGATTCTCACATGCAGCACGATAATGTTAAAATTAAGACTTTAAAAAATATATATTTTTAATAAAGATTGAGAAATGAGCAGACTTAAGAGGTAATTCTGGTTGTATGGTTTGGAAGAAATTTTAGAGCTGAGAAAACAAAAGAGGTTAATTGGTCACCCAAAGTATTATTGTCCAGTGAGTCAAATCATGGTGTTGAAGCACTTAGACAAATCATCTGCACTTTCATTTTAGAAGCAAGTGCTCACAGGAAACCACAGTTTAAAAAAACAGGAGCCATATTAATGGGGTGCTAGGATGTGTTACAGATCATTAATAGTCCTGGAAGATTCCCTAGGAGATGCCTTATGAAATGCATGGTACACCCCCTGAAGGTTATCATGGTAATCGTAAGTAGGTAAGTTAAGCGAGTTCCTCTCTGTCTCCCTCCCCCTCCCTTTCTCTCTCCCCCCTCCATCTAGAAGCAGACGTATATTATATGAATGCAGATATATTTAGCCATTCCTTTATCTTTGAAACAGTGTAAAGCCCTTTAATATCATATTTTAAGGAAGATGAAATATCAGAGGAAAAGTATAATGTAGTATTCATTAAAAAGGAAGACACAAAGACAATTGATATTGTAATTTTGTCAGTGAAATTAGAAATATGAACAGCTTAAACTTTGTTCTCTACGAATTAGAATTTAGAATTCCAACAGGTAAGGCAGAGTGTATTGCTAGCATGTATTTTGGTCTTCTTGCAGCCTACATCTTAGGTGGTTGGCTTGCTTCGATCAATGACACAGGAATGGTGTGGTTTCTGCCATGGCTCAGTGGAAGCTGAAGAACTCTTGCACTCAATCACTGCTTCCCTCCTCCTGCTCAGAACAGCATGTCCAGAAAGGTCCAGCCATCACTTGGGATCCCTGAATTAACAATTCATATCGAGATCATGTGAAAGTAGACAAAAACCAAAGCTGTGCTATCAGATCACATTTGTTCTATTAACCCAGTACTACTGACATTTTGGAGTTGTTTAATACCTCATCCTGACCCAGCATGAAAGCTCTAAGAGAAAATTTCATGAGTTTTATGTTTCAAGTCCTATAATTGGAATATATATATATATATATATATATATATATATATATATATATAATTAATATAATTGGGATGTATATTAGAATATACATAGACCCACACATGTATATGTACATACAGACACATACATGCATATACATATACAAACATAGATACACATAAATACACGGACACAGTCATACATATGCATACACATGCACATTTACACTCACATGAACACACATACAGGCACATAAAAGCATCTCTATATTTGCACGCACACATTTGCACACTCACATGCACACAAATGCATATACTCATATACACTCTCTTAGAGTTTCTAGTGCTGTGAAAGGACACCACAACTATTATAAAGGAAAACCTTTAGGCTGGCTTACAGTTTTAGAGGCTTAATCCATTATCATCAAGGCTGCAAGCATGGTGGTGTTCAAGCAGATGTGGTTCTCAAGAAAAAGCTAAGAGCTCTACATCTGGATCTACAGGCAGTAGGAAGTGACAGTGGCATACTTCCTCCAACAAGGCCACTCCTCTTCCAAGAAGGCCACACCTCCTAATGGTGCCATTCCACCAAGTATTCAAACACTTGAGTTTATCAGGCTCATTCCTATTCAAACTATTGCATACATGTACACACATGTACATACACTCGCATGCATATAGATACAAGCACATGTACATACACATATGCTAACATGCATACATATACTCACATTTACATACATGCATACACATACACTTGAGTGTACTCTTACGGTAACACACACACACACACACACACACACACACACACAAACACTTTTAGGGGAGTAGAAGAGAGATGACTTAGCCAGATATGCTAACATATGCCTGTAATCCCAGTACTGATAGAAAATAAGATATTCAAAACCTGCTTCCATTACAAAGTTCTGGACAAGCTTGGACCACACGAGATTCTACAGGAGGAAAGAATGGAAAGAGATAGATGGGAGAGGGATTCATGATGTTTGAATTTTTCTTCCTTTTTTATACTAGTTTCTCCTAATTCCTTTTTGTGCAACTTCCTTTTATTGTTTAATTAAAATACTTTTTATTGGTTATTTTATTTACCCCTTCTCGGTTTTCCCTCCACAAACTCCATGTCCTATCCCTCTCTCCCCCTGCTTCTATGAGGGTGCTCTCCCACCTACATGCTCACTCCCACCTCACCACCCTAGCATTCTCCTACGCTGGGGCATCGAGCCTCCACAGACCCAAGGGTCTCTCCTCCCACTGATGCCAGAGAAGGCAATCTTTTACCACATAAGCAGCCTGAGCCATGGGTCCCTCTATGTGTATTCTTTGGTTGGTGGTTGGGGGTGTCTGGTTAGTTGATATTGTTGGTCTTCCTATGGTGTTGCAAACTCCTTCAGCTCCTTCAGTCCTTCTCCTAACTCCTCCATTGGGGTCCCCAAGCTCAGTCCAAGGACTGGCTTCGAGCATCTGAATCTGTATGGGTCAGGCTCTGGCAGTTTTGGCAGTCTAAAACCAGTGGTAAGTCAGTAAACTCAGTTTCCTCCTATAATTACCTCTTGTACTTCATCTCTCCGTATCCCTATCAACTGTATCTAATATCTTGATGAACAACAAAACCGGCCTCCCTTGGTCATTTTCTGCTTTACTACACTCTCTGTAGTCGTGTGCCTACGGAGATTTTCCCCATCTGTCCTCACGATAGCGTGACGCTTTGTAGTCCTGGCCTGCTGGGCTTAGTCTTAGCTGTCTACTTAGCTGGCCAGTCCTGTTTCTGTTTTCAGTGTCCGTGTGCCTCAAGCTTCTGTCTTTATCTTTCTGTTCTCTCATCTTGCCTACAACAGCTGCTCTGCCACACACAGCCACTCCCTTCAGAGATGTGTGGAGAAATGAGCAATGTGCTTGTGACTAGCTTTCAGCAGCCGAACAGAAACAGTGGCAAAGCTCTGGGTGCCCAAGTCCCTCAGTAGACTATCACATCTGTATCTCTGTAACATTTCACTCCAGCAGTTAAACTTGTCCTTACTTATTATGAAAACTCTTTTCACTGATGAATTTTTTCTAAACAGGCTCCTGTGACGATTTCGATATCTAACCTTACCTTCTGAGACCTTTTTTTTTGGCATCAGATTTGATCACTAGTTTTTTTGTGAAAACACACACACACACACACACACACACACACACACACACACACACACACACACCACAATAAGAAATACTAGTAATGCTGGCAAGATGTTAACTTATGTAACCACTTGGGATTCCAAATATGAGTTCATGGATTGTTATGTTAGTGTAGCATAAGAGCCAAATTCTAAGCTAACAGTTTCGTAGTGCCTGTAGCAACAACACATGTTCCCAAGCTGTTTATTTAGTACAGAGTAAAGAAAGCTACTGTGGAGCTTTGCTATGTGATCGAGTTTTTCTATTAGAATAGAATTCCGCCCCTTGCCATTTTAAGCATTATAATCCTTAGTTCTTTTCAGAAAAAAAATTCACATTCTTCTTAAAACTGACGCTTTACAGTCACCTACCTCCGCCTCCGGTGCTGCCGTACAGAGATGAAATGTGTTGTTTTTGAAGACACTCCCACCATCAGGAGAAATGACTTTAAAACTTAGCTTGGGTGACTTATGCCAAAGACTAAGTTCCCCCCCCCCCCAGGAAATTATCTCTCACCTAACCTGAATATTTCATAACATGCTTAAATGTTTTCCTTTAGCTCTGCCTCACTGAAAACGCCCGAGAAGTGGCTCTTTTCACTGGAAAGCCATTTTTTAAGTCACTCTGGCCACGTTCTTTAACTCCAGTGCCTTTAGCAGAAGTGAATTGTAAACTATTTCTAAGGGAGTCTCAATGCACCCCAGTTAAGGAATCCATTTAGCCTCTAATTAAAAATATGATGTAAATTCAGGATTCTTAATTTACTATGTTGTAGTTTAGGATATTCAATACTGTTTTCATTTAAATATATATCATCATAAAATATATACACTTAATTTGATGAAAAAAATGCTTCTTTAAAAAGCAGAATTTCCATCAAATTCACAGTAATAGCTGTCAAAGCAAACAAATAATGATCTAACTTTTTTCTTTCTGTTAATTTTCTTTTTAGCTTCCTGGCTTTTGTGGCTTTTATTACTTTCTGGTTATCAATGTTTAGCATAAATAAGAGATTAACTTCAGTCTTCATGGTCCCTCTCCATTCACCATAAAACTCCTTGACCTACTCAAATCCAGTAGGGTCAGCGTTTTCTTTGGCCAGCTTGGGTCTTTGGCTTGGTACTGTGGGGCTCACGCCATGGAATACTGTCAGCATAAGGGATATCCTTTGGAAAACAAGGAAAAACTCACTGTCTTTTTTTTTTTTTTTTTTTTTTTTTTTTTTGAGTGTGTGTGTGCAGACCAAAGTGGAGAATCTAGTTTTCCAATTTGTTAATGTGAAAGGCTCAAAAGAAGTTCTTAAGGACAAAGAGAAGGCTAATTAACTATTGTGTTATAATTGCCATCAAGATTTACTAGGCCCCTTTCGTGCCAGGTAGCACATGGCCTGCACAAAAGACAATTTCTGCTGACAAACTTGCTGCCAGCCTGTGTGTCAACCCTCAAATGTTTGACTCTTTGTGCCAAAGACTTCTGATTAATTAGGAAAATTCACCGAGCATTTTTATGAAAATAACTTTACAAGTCATTTAGGTACAACGTAGTGTTTTCCTGTCGGGTTTCCAGTAAACAAAAGGATATTGGTTGATTGTACGAGGGGCTTGATTATAACCTTTTGGCTCCAGATAATGAGCTGTGTCTTAATTCCAATTAATGGCTTGGAATTCCAGAGCCGTTGAGTTCGTTAGGGAAAGAAAAGGAAGTAAACACAGGAAAAACAGGGAAATTCTCCCATTGAACCCCAACTGGCTTCCTCTTCCGAGCATTAATTTGTAGGCAGATTAAAGCCGTAGATATTTGTCAGGGCACACAGACACACTGAGTGATTTCTAGCTGCCCCATGCTGCCTGAGTCCCGAAGTTGGTTTTGTGTGAGCACAGCTGAAGAGATGAGGAGAGTTAAGTGTGGAGAGACGCCACCCTGAACAGGAGCACAGTTAATAAGAAGCTGCTACAGAGCAATGTTCGCAGTTACAGTTTTAACTGGACATCATGGCTTCCCCACAGGAAAGCTCATGGATCCATAAAGTTGGTCCACTGCTCCCCTGTAGCAAAGGAGCTGTTTATTGCTGCAGTCCGTGCCACCTGCTCGGCTCTCAAGTGTACATTTGTTCTCCTGGGAACAATAGGGTGGGGTAGTTACTAGAAACAGGGCCGGGAGCCAACAGTATTCCACTTCCAAATTCTGGCTGACTCCTCCAGTGACCTCTTTCTAGTCCCCTCAATAAAGCTAACCACTGCTGATTTAAAAGAGAAGTCCAGATATACAAGGCCTTGGGAAAAAGCCACTCTTCTTTGGGATTTCTTTGGCATAGAACACACTAAAAAGTATTCTTGTCATCAACAAATATTTTTTGAGCATCTTCCACTAACAGGCAACAATGAGGCAAAGGCACATATTGCACCTGAATTTAAAACAGAAATCATTTTTTAAGAAAAATAATTTATGTGGATTTCATGTACCATCTATAAAGATCTCTGAGTAGAATTAACCCTATAGAAGTTGATTACTCTGTGTTTTCTGTTTCCAATGTTAATTTTAAAGCTATACATTTTCAGAAGAGGGTATGTGTTTTCCCCCTAAGCAATGCCAATGCCAATATACCAAATACGTTCTTCCTTGTTGTTATTTGTACAATTAGAATAAGGAATAGTATAATGACAATATATTCACAGTGGGTGACATCTCCTGGGCATGATGACACTTCATAAACAGCACAGGAGGCAGAACATCCCTGCCAGAAGAATCTGCTGGCAGATGCCCAGCCTGAAGATTTTTGTACTATATTTGACTTCTAAGGTTTGCAGGAAGAAAAAAAAAATGTTCCAGAAATTAAAGATGTCAAAAGGATGGATATTCAGAAATGGAAGTTGAGAAAAAAAAATAAAAGAAATGTTTCTTGTGTTTTATAAAGCACTGGAAACAATTCCTTGTTCAATGACCTCTCTAACGTTTTAACAATGCAAGAGCTAATGAAGCAAATGACCTGGCATCTTAAAACTTATGGTACCCAGCTAAGTGTTACTCCAGAGGCAGAAGCAGCCACGGCAAAAACAGATCCACGCTCTCAACGTAGCTCTACTTTTAAAAACTGTGAGCATAAGAAGCAGCTCCTACTGGGAAGCCCTAGATAGACAGTATGCCTTGGTTGTCTTCCATTCCCCTTGCTGTTGTGGGTAGGTTTTTCACATTCTCACTGAAGTCATTAGCTAGAGTCAAAGAGGGAAGAGAACATTAGATGTGGAAACCTCAAATAGAAGAGAATACACTTGGAATATTTTCCGTGTAGTCTGATTTTTCATCGACTCAGCTCTTCATTCTATCCCTGGCTCGTTTACCAAAAGTACTTAACACAATTATATTTCAAAGGACAACGTAAGTCATTACAACTAAGGCATAGGTTGTGAGTGGACCTGGAAGGGGAAGTAGGCTTTTCCATCTCACGGGTGCCTATGTAGGTTGACTGAGAAAACTCTTATCCCTGCCGACTGCAGGCAAGGCTTTCTTTCACAAAGCTTGCTCATCAATGTATGGTCCTCAGATATTGTCAAATACCCTTTGGCTGGCTGGAGATGTATTGTTTTTTTCCTGATGTAATGAAATAGCACATAATGGTGGCTTTCACAGAAAGATTTTATTTTCTCAAATTCAATATGACAGTCCAAGATCATACTAACATGGTTGAGAGATTATTGTCTTAGATTATACACAGACATTGTCTCACAGTGTTTGTACATAAGTTTTTCTTTGTGTGTGTGTGCTGGAAGCTGACAGGTATCTGATATCTCTTTGTCTTCTTATAAGGATACAATGCCAACAGTAGTATTGGATTAAAATTCTATCCTATGACATTTTTAAAAAAAATTCTTTTCATTATTTTTGAGAATTTTGTACATATATACAATGTATATGTCCTCTGAACTCCCAGTTTTCCTCACAGCTTCATCTTCTTCCTCCTCCTCCTCCTCCCTCTCTCTCTCTCTCTCTCTCTCTCTCTCTCTCTCTCTCCCTCCCTCCCTCCCTCTCTCCCTCCCTCCCTTCTTTTCTTCCTTCCTATAACACTCCAAGTCCATTTAGCACTGTCTTTTGGTACATGGGTACATTTGAGCATGTGAAACCTATTGGTGGCCACACTCTCAATAAAAAACGATTCCCCTTCTGGAGTGTGGTCACTGAGGAGTCCTCAAAGCCCACCCTCACAGTGACACATGTCTTATTACAAGATGACATCTACTCCACCAAGACCACACCATCTCCTAATAGTGTCACTCACCATGGGCCAAGCATTCAAAACCATAAATTTATGGAAACCAAATTCATTCAAACCACCACAGAAATGTAACAGTATTGTCATTTAGCAAAGCAACTACTATACTAGATCCTATGACATGCCTCTCTAAGGGCGTTTGACCAAGATGATAGGACCAGGCATTTAATTCCATCCTGTGGATTACGCCTTAAATCATTCAGAAACAGCAGTCATGCTACCAGTAAACCTGTTTTGTCTGATAGTTGCATCTTCAGGAATAAGTCATCATGGTGGAAAGCCAATGGTAGAAATCACAATATTGTGTTATTTTAGAAATTTTGAGGTTATCCTTGACTAACTAATACAGAACTATCCCTATGACTTTCATTAAGAGTTTTATTTAATAACCGATGTCTCTGGGAATTACACTGTCCACACATGCACAACAATTTCATTCCAGCCTATTTAAAAGCTGTTTTAAAAAATTTGCTTACTAATTAGTGGGTTTCCATAAGGGTTAGTTTTGGTTAACCTACTATCTCAGTTATTATTCTATTACTGTGAATAGACATCATAACCAAGGTAACTCTTGTAAAAGAAAACATTTAACTGGGGGCTTACCTACACTTTTTGAGGCTTAGTTCATGACCATCATGGCAGGAAGTAGACAGGTAAGACACTGGTGTAAAAGAGCATAGGTGAGAGCGTTACATCCTAAGCCACACACAGGAGAGAGAG
>NC_034608.1:79198511-79210792 GCF_900095145.1 Mus pahari | reverse complement strand
CTAGTGACTTCTTTTGTGATTGGGTTACCTCACTAAGGATGATATCCTCCAGATACATCCATTTGCCCAAGAATTTCATAAATTCATTGTTTTTAATAGGTGAGCAGTACTCCATTGTGTAAATGTACCACATTTTCTGTATCCATTCCTCTATTGAGGGACATCTGGGTTCTTTCCAGCTTCTGGCTATTATAGGCTAAGGCAACTCTTATAAGTGAAAACATTTAACTGAAGTGGGTGTGATAAAAAGTGAACTTGAACACACTGTTGGTCATCATATTAAGTACTTTAACCCTTTTTGGAAATCAATGTGATGAAAAATAGACACTATAAATAGAACTGCTACATGAGGCAGCTCCATCACTCTTGAGCATGAACCCACTGGACTCTAGTAGAACCCACATTCTACTTTAGATGTACTTATACACCCATATTCATTGATGTCCCATTGACAAAAGGTAGGAAATGGACTCAACCTAGATGTCCATCAACACTCGAATGAATAAGAAAAGCGTGACATAGCTACCGTGGACTATTCCTCAGCTCTCGAGGAAGAGTCATTCATGAAATGGACAGGTAATGGATAGAGATGAACAAATTATAGTGTAGCAACTCAGGTTCAGATAGGTAAAAACTGTATGTTCTCCCTCCTATGTGGATCCTAGTTTCAGATTTCTTGTTTTGTGTATTTGGAGCACAAATGGAAACTAGGAAGGGACCTCATAGCACATTAAGGGAGGAGTGGTGGTCGTAACTTATAGGTAAAATGAGGATAGTGAAGTAGAATCCTGAAGGTTGAAAGGCTTAGCAGGAACAGGTGTGAGAGCATGGAGATAACCAGCATATAAAGAGAAAGACTAGATTAAGGAATTGAGGTGTGTTAACCACATGAGCACTGAAAGTCTCACAACATTCCAAAAAACAAAATAATAGCTTAATGCCTAGTATAATCTTTGACAGCTTCTTTAAAGGCTTTATAAGAGGCATTGTTTGGAGCTTTAAAATAAGGAATGAGGAGAGGGATAAATTCTATGCAGAGCAAATGGTAATTATTGACTAGTAACTTCTGGTTATGAATATCTGGCACATAAGACATAATAAAGGAAGTTAATATTCATTATGATGGCTATTATGCTAAGATAAACATTGAACTAAATAAATATTGAAATAAAATTATACAAGGAACTGGAAAGTTGTCAGAATTCTGTGGTAAATATTTTGAATCCCAAAAACATGGAGAAACTCAGGGCATTTTCTATAAGGTGATAACTGATACCCTTAAAGAGCAAAACTGTAGACTCAGAGAATGGGCAATGCCCATTTGATGTGGATTCCCAGGTGCCCCCTTAGGCTATACCATGACGGAAGAGAGCCAGTTGACTCACAAGAAGCTAATGGTATGACCTCGTTTTGGTTGTGGTATCAAAACCATTTTGTTATATCTCAGAAGCATGTGGACCACCTTTGGATCAAAAACAGAACTGCAGAGCATGCAGTAGAACTTGGTCATAAAAGGGTGTTTCGTTTTCATCTGTATAAACCTTCACTGATCTGACCATATTAGCTTCAGGGTTCACTTTGAACTTTGTGAGGAAAGCAGCAGATTTATTTGGGATTATTTTTTAATTAATACTCTCCACAGCTTTTGGTATTCATAAGCAATTCAATTCTTCCCAAAACTTGATTTTATGGATTGTTCTAGGTTTGGCATTGCCCTTGCTCCTTGGCACAAAATTATGTTACTATATTTAAAAAAAAATGAGCATGACAGTGTAGATTCTGAAATGGAAATATGATTCAGTTGGAAGAACCAGGAGGCTGACATTAAAATGTCAATGGATTCCCTTATTCATTTTTTTCCATTGGGAGATTTACTTTAAAACTTCAGGTTGCTATGAGTTTGAGCAATATCAATTTAATTTTCATCATACTAATTGTTTAAAGGTGCTTTAGTTTTAAGGTCTATTGCCCCCAGATTACTGTACTCTAGGAAATTTATCTTTGAAAATTATCTTTGAAAATTATGTTACTCAATACGTGACACTAACCATCTTTCTCATAGCTATTTGCTATTCCAGTTTGAGGGGGATCTGTTACCTTTCTTTATCATTGGCACACATGTGGTACACAGACACACGTGGAAGAAACACTTATACACATAAAATAAATAATAACTCTGAGGAATCATTAAAATTCAAATTTAAGGTACTTTGAGGTAACTCTTGCTGAAGACATAGCACAGTTAGGACATAGCACAATTCGAAGATTCAAGCTGAATCTAACCTGAAAGACTTTCTTGTGGTCTAGCTAAAAAAGAAAAAGAAAAACAAAACAAAACAAACCTTTGCGAGAAGAGAAAAACCTTGCCTTAGGTAAGGGATAGTGGTTTCATTGCAAAAGACTAATAGAAATATTTTCATTTCTGAGTTGTTATTACAAATAGCAGTATTTTATTTTTTTCAAGATAAAATTCATTTCACAATAGCCTTTCCAAATGGCATTATTAATTTAATGTGTAGTAGAACACGTACTTTCCCCTTCTGCTAAAGGTTAAAGGTTGCTTCTGAATTTTTGAGTTTCACACTCAGGGAAATTACTTTCTAAAAAGAGAAAAATAAGCATCAGAACCTTTGGAAATGTATGCAGTGAAATTTTTGCTGGTCATTTTTTTTTTTGGGGGGGGGAGACCAAGAAGAATAAATGCTGTCAGCTGTCCCACTAAATTTGGAAGTGCAATGTTGTGCCAGTGGGTATTTTAGCAAGGCTGATGCTATACTTGGAAGTTTGTCAAGTACATCAATAACATTTCATAGCACATGTTGATGTGTGCAAAGTAGATACAGAATTTTTTTCTTCACCCTCACAATAAGAAATCCCACATTTAAAAATGACTTTGGGTGACTTCCTTCACTCTTTTGTGTTTATCTTTATGGTGCTTATTAGTGGGATACCTAAGCTCATTTGAAAAGTCATATCTTGGCTAACCATGTGAGATTTTTATGCACCCCAAGAAGGCTGGGGTCCGCTCAGAAAAAGAGTACAAAAGTACATTGCTTAATGTAAACAGTTGGACAGCTACTCTTGTTGATTAATTTCACTGAAATACATTCTCCTATTGGTTGTCTGAGAAAACACACCCTCTCTTTTACCTGCCATTACCCTTCCAGAGCATTTAGTGAAGACAATGCCTACTTTATAATTATAATTGACATATAATTATGTCCACCATGAAATTAAATCCACTAAAGACAACTCATTGATGTATTGACTCAAAAAATTGGAACTCAGGAGTTGCTGAGAACAACAGGATTTCTTGAACTCTTCTGGCAGAAAGGAGTCTTGGACAGGTTAGGTCAGATCCTGTCACATGTGCATTTTGAAAACTATAACTCTTTTCCCATACATCATTTTTTATCATTGTGTTGACTAAGGCCTATGGTCTGTATTTGTTCAAAATTAGACTCATGTTCAGATGTGGATGACTGAAAGGAGAAGAGAGGTAGACCAGTTGCTTTCTATACTTGTAGAAGTCATTTTTCAGAAAAGGTTGCTTCTTAGGAAAAGCCATTTGTTCACGTGATTATACAGATTTCTTTAACTGAAACCCCAGACACAGATAGAATCAAAGAAACCCTAAATATGCTGTCAGGCATACTCATCTGGGAAACCCTGACATGTTCACGTTGGAAAGCAGAGTCTGGGTACTGGCTGCCAAGTGGAATATAGCAAGAAGCATAAGAATGGTCAACTTTGAGCAAGGCAAGGCAACCAGTGCCCTCAAGTGACTTTACACTCATATCGGCAATTAACATTAACTGCATCGATTATAGTATGTTGAGGCTCACAACAACTCCTAATTTCACAGAGAAACTGAATAACTTTCATGTAGTTATGCAGGAGTTACAAGCCTCAGAAATCAAAACACAAGAAGTCAAGTTCTTAGTCCAAGCTCTTCTCTGAAGTCCTTATTCTCTCTCTAGAACTTGGTTGAATTCTAAGACTTTGGTTAATATGTTTTATGTTTTAGCATATCTCAGGATGGACAAGATGCATTGTGTATGTCTATTTAATAATGAAGAAGATATCTAATAAAATAATTTAAAAAAAGAAAAAAATAGGTTGCAGAAAATATATACCTGCACTACTTAATTCTAAATGAGCTAAAATTGATACTAGAGATATAGCTCAGTGAGCTGAGTGCTTGCATAACATGCACAAAACCCTAGGTGGATTTTCAGACTTTCTAAATAGGGAGTGGCAACCCTAGCTCTGGGGAGGTGAGTCAGCATGGCCAGAGCTCAAGGTCATCTGTTGCAATATCTGAAGTCTGAAAACAGTTTGGGATATATGAGACCCTGGCTTACAAATGTATTAACTAGTTAACTGATTAAAATTTATCTATTCCTTTTTTTGATGGACAGTTGAATTGTTTCTAGCTCTTACTGTTTTAGTGAAAAGATGTGCACATTAGTATAAATGGTTTTTAAAAATGTTTTGTTAATTCACTCTGAGTGTTACATCATGTACCCAATCTCACTTATCTCCACATTCCTTTTTAGCCACCTCTCCACCCTTGCAACATCCCTGAAAAAGAAAAAAAATAATTTTAAAAAAACATAAAAACTATTCCATTGAGGGAATAGAGGTGTGTCACAGCCTGTTTCACAGATCCTCTTTTGTCTACCCATAATTACTTTGAAATGTTCATCACAATGAGTCCTTGGTGCGGTTTGAGGCCTCTGGCTTCTGATACTCTATCAGTCCTGGGTCCTCACTGGGACTTCTCTCAGATATCTTTCTTTGCCCTGGTGTCATGAAAATCCTGACACTTTGGACCACCAGGACCAGCCCTTTCATGTACTCCAGTAGTTCATAAATGAGGTAGACGTTGGGGTGAGCCAACTCAAAGCTCTGGGATCTGGGCCTAGGTGGTAGCAGAGTTGGCCGACCTGACAGATTTCTTATGGCCACACCACCAGAGGAAGCTCTCCAGCAGTGCCCCAGCTAGTTCACCCAATGCTCCAGCCAGTGAGGGATTGGACCAGCTCTCCCTCTCCCATGTCCTCAGGGCAGGCTCACCCATGCCTTTGCTATCAGGACTTGCTGCCCAGGCAAATCACAGGGCCCACTCTCCCAAGTGCAGCAGCCAGTGAGAGGCTGGACAGCTTTGCACAGCCATAGGACATTAACATCATCCTAGGAGGCAGCCCAGACCAAGGATGTGCATATGGTCATTAATGGTAATATAAGCCATGGGCACCAACACAGACCCCTGCTGCTACATGGCCACAAACTCAGACACCTCAGGGGCAGCACAGGTTGGACTTCAGTTCCTCAGGTGGCAGAGCAGCCTATGTCATGCTGTTCCTCTCCACCCTCACATCTCCAGTTCTCACTCTCCACTGTAGCTTGTAATTAAAAAAAAAAAAAAATCACACTACTGCTGTTTCACCGACTCACTCCCATGACCCTGACCCCAGGAAGGGTCCTTACCAGTCCCACCCTAGACCTTTGAATCCACAAATGAAAAATACACAGTTTTATTACTTTAGAATTTGCCTGCTAGCAAAATTGCTGGGCTCAAATACCTCCCACCTAGAAATGTGTGCCCTTATTAATTTATTATCTCCACCTCTCATTCCACCCTAAGCCAAATGGCTCACATCAGCTTGCCTCTACCAACCTCCTTGGCCATCCGAGGGTGGCAGAGGCCACTGGTAATAGCTTCCCCAAGATCTTACATGGTTGCTATGTCTTGATCATTCTAAAGCCTGGTCGAAAAAGTTCCTTCTCTTTCCCTGTGTCTCCATTTCCTCCTGTGTCCCTGTGTCCTGTGTCCCTGTGTCCTGTGTCCCTGTGTCCTCCTGTGTCTGTTCCTTCTGCCTAGCAATTGACTCCTGGCCTCCTTTATTGACTAAATCAAGGACCAATTAGGGAACTAGACCTTATCACTCCCTCCACTACCTAGACCNCCCCCCCCCCCATTTCATAAGCTAAACCTGTTTTGCTTCTCTTTCTCTCTTATATGTCTACTTCATACTTGCATACAGTAGAGGCTCACACAGCTGGCAGGCCATGTGGCAGGCAGGCCTCTGGCTGTCTTCCACCTGTGCTTGTCTTGCAGGCAGGCCTTGTGGACATATTCTTACGTGACCCATTGGTAAAGATATAGGTCAGGGTTAAGGATATAATGAATATAATAAAATATGATAAAATAATAAGGATATAATAAAACATATCAGATAATGTCAAATTATTTTTAAGGTAGTGGTATTAATTTGTATCAACAGTTATAAGTAGTATAATAGTAGTAGATAAATAACGGCATTGACTTTTTTTTTTTTTTTTTGGTTTTTTCGAGACAGGGTTTCTCTGTGTAACTCTGGCTGTCCTGGAACTCACTTTGTAGACCAGATTGGCCTCAAACTCAGAAATCTGCTTGCCTCTGCCTCCCGAGTGCTGGGATTAAAGGTGTGTACCACCATGCCCGGCTGAACTGACTTAATTTTTCCAGTAGTTTTTATAACCAAACTTCTTAAGTTTTCAAAATTAAGTATAGCTCATTTGATACGAACTTCTTTAGTTACGAAGAAGTTGGAAACTTCATATTTTTATTGGCATTATAGGGTTACTTTTGGAACCAATGTTCCTACTCTTATAAGTTCTGTTTCTTTTGGTTCTATTTATTTATTAGAATTCAGCAAACAATCTGTAATAGCTACCCAATGTTCTTCATTGGTATTGCAAATTGCAGTAAGATCTTATTTCTTGGTTTTTCCAAACCATTATTTAAATGAACAAATGGTTTTGTTTTTTCCTGTAGTTTAATTTGTATATCACTACTTCTATGTCTATAAACTTTTTTGGAAGACCAGGAATCTTTATTAAAGGAAATAACAAAGGAGTCATCACATAGGAATAAGCCTTAGACCCCAGGTTTAAGTACACATGTTAAAGAAGACCAACTACTTACGAATCAGTTCCCAAGGTCAGTGTAATGCTAACTAAAACTCTGGGGTATAATCTTCACAATTTCAAATATGTCCCTAGAAATAATAGGGCAATAAGAAAGACCTGGGAAGAAGGAACATTGTGGGGAGGGCTTCTTCTTTAGAGAGTTAAGCTGTTTTCAAAGGAGAATCTTTGAAATAGTACGTCAGAATATAGGCATGACAGACAGGTCAGTGTATGCAGAGGCTGAAGTCTGTGGGTTAAAACACTGTCCAGACCATGTCACAGTCCACCAGGAAACCGTTAGTGGTGCTCAATGAATTGTTTGTAGGGCAGGTTAGTTCTTATTACATATCTTCTACCAAGTGCATTTGAGATGGATAGCTTGACTCGCAGGGTGCATCTTTGGGCAATATACTAGGAAGTATTCATTGACAGTCCAGGTCAATCTACAGGGGTTTGCAGCCCCATAGGAGGAAAAACAATATGAACTAACCAGTACCCCCATAGCCCCCAGGGACTAAACCACCAACCAAAGAAAACACATGATGGGACTCATGGCTCCAGCTGCATATGTAGCAGAGGTTGGCCTAGTGGGTCATCAGTGGGAGGATAGGCCCTTGGTCCTGTGAAAGCTCTATGCCCCAGTGTAGGGGAATTCCAGGGCCAGGAAGCAGGAGTGGGTGGGTTGGTGAGTAGGGGGAGGAAGGTAGGGATAGGGGAATTTTTAGGAGGGGAAACCAGGAAAAGGGATAACATTTGAAGTGTAAATAAAGAAAATATCTAATAAAAAGAAAAGAGAAATGAGCCTTTCATACCAGTGCTTAGGAAGGCAGATATCTATGAGGTTGAAGCAACCTAGGTCTGCATAGGAGGCTTCCGGCCATCTAAGGCTTCCCAATGAGATCCCACGTCACAAAATAATGATAATTAATGAGCCAGACATGGTGTGGCCACACCTGTCATCACAGAATTTTAGTGTAGCTGAGGCAGGAGAATTACCAAGAGTTCAGGTCCTGCCTAGGTTTTATACAGGAACCCTGTCACAAAAACACAAAAATCAACCAGATGTACACCTCATTTGGCATAGTTTGTGTAGTAAACACAGAACTCTGGGCTCAATCGTAAGAAAATATAGGCTTTGTGGTACCAAACTATCATCCATGCAGGACTTGGAGACAGGAAGATCAGGAATTTGCTTAAGATTGCTTATATATCCCTAATTTTTATTAAAATATAATTTTGACATTAAAATATTTAATCTCTTTATGGTAAAATTTTATTTAAGCTATGCAGAAAGTATCGCACTTCATTTATCTCTTCACTACTAATTATTGTTTGCTGTTTGATTATTGAAAAGTTTCTACTTTTCATATTAATTGTGTGTATCTCTTTGGGGCTATGCAACCTACTTTATTATCTATTATATAATATCTTATTATCTGTGGCATGATTATTTAATAAATATAATTTTGCTACTAGGTTTCTATGTCCCCACAGCCCCCTAAATTTTCAGTGTATAGCCAGAAAAACAATGAATGGTAGTCTTAAACATTTCTCAAAAGATCAAGTCAAGGAACTTATGATTTTCCCCTCTTAACCCATTAGCTTGATGAAATATATTTTTTGATAATAAACTACCATTGAATTATGGGTACACACTAATCTTGGCATTACATGCCCCTCCCCTACACATTGCTGTTTTCAGATTGTTTTTATTTTGTTAGGATCTTTTTCAACAATTTTTACAAGGAAAATAAAACTTATACATTTTTATTTTATGGTCTTCTTTTAATAATTGGAATCATCTCTAGTTTTTTCTATAGGAGTTTTAGAAGAATGGATTATATTAATTGAAAAATTAGTTATACAGCTTGAATCATCTGATCTTGTTTGTTTCTCTATGAAAAGAGTCTGATTGCTTCCTCTGGTACATTGATTACTATGGCATGACTTAAGTTATTTATATTTTCTTAAACCAACTTAAATTTTAAAGACTTAGTTATGTGTATGAGTGTCTTGCATAAATGTATATAGGTATACCAGATACCTTCTTGATATCAAGAAGATCTGGGATCTGACACTGGAGTTCTGAATGTTTGTGAACCAACACAATCATGCTGGGAGTAGATCCTGGGTCCTCGGAGCCATCTCTATAGCCCTTAAGTTGATTTTTTGGTGTGTTATTTTGTTGTTTTTTTTTTTTTTTTAAATAGTGATTAGTGGTGGCACACACCTTTAATCCCAGCACTTGGTTGGCAGAGGTAGGTAGATCTCCAAGTCTGAGGGCAGCTTGGTCTATAGAGTAAGTTCCAGGAAAGCAAGAGCTACACAGAGAAAACCCCTTTCAAAACTAAACAAATAAATAAAAGAATAAATTTTATTTATTATTTCATAGTTCTATAGATTATAAATCTGAAATGCTGTCTATAAAACTGTATTTTCTTTGAAACAGGAAGTAGAAAGTTTTCCCTTTGCTTCCTCCAGATTCAAATTTTTACTGTAAACTTTAGTATTCTTTTGTTTCAATTTTTAGTTAAAATATAGTTACAAATTTTCTTTCCCCCTTGTCCCTCAGATCTCTTCTGTTTCCCCACTCCTCTCCCCTCCCAAATTCATGGCCTCCAATTCTTTAACTATTATTGTTACATAGACATATAAAGAAATAAGTGTGCAAATAAAATTATTTGTAGCTCTTCATCTAGATGTGAGTTCTCTGCTATTTCTATTGCCCACATTGGCATGGCATTGGGCATTCAGATCTCCTTTAGGTGATACGTTATTGAGATTTCATGGATGTAGCTTATCTATCAAATCTAGAAGAAACAACTTTATGGGAGCCTGTCTGGTCCTCTGGATCTTAGAATTTTTCTGCCCATCTTTTATGAAGTTCTCTGAGCCTTAGGTGCAGGAATTGTGTACATTAACCATTTGTGGACACCTCACAGTCATTCCCTGTGTTTTCCTAGTTGTGGCCTTCTGTAATGGTGTCCTTATACTGCAAAAAGAAACTCATTTATAGTTCAGTGAGATCTACACTTACCCGTGAATATAAGGATAACTATTCCAGTTAGAATTTTTACGTGTTTAGGAGAGTTGCGATAGTGGGCTCTTCTTTAAGATTTATTACTCCACTAGCCATTTGTAATTGGCTAGGTTGACACCATATCAGGAGTGATTTTCCTCCTGATAAGTGAACCTTGAGTCCAATTAGACAATGGTTTGCTATCTCTGAGGCATAAGTGCCACTACTTTCAGTACATCTTGCTCTGATGTTCTCTGCTTGATTCCCAGGCAGCACAGATGGTTAGACTCTGCTTGCTGTTCTCCCTTTTGGTACCATGAAAGGTAATCCTCAAGGATGTGTCAGCTCCAGAACAAGTCATCTGCCCGCCGCGTTCAACATTCACTGTGTCTCCATCAGTAAGGACTTACCTTCAACTTTGGGGGAATAACCAAGGGCAACAGTAACAGCCTGTATTGCTTCACGAGGTTCTTGGACTTTCTAGATCAACAATTCAGAAGGAGGTTTCTTATTCTTGGCAATGAAGTTTTTGTAAGATACTTTATGGTTCTTAGGTGGAGTATTATTACTCTAAATGGTGTTATTTTATTGAAAATACATATATATATATGAGAGAGAGAGAGAGAGAGAGACAAATGCATATATACATATACTTATATGTATTATATAGTTTTAGGTACATACAAAACAACAATTCCCAGTGTCTTTTTCAAGCATCTTCAGTGTTATTTATCCCTCTTCCCTCTCTCCTTTTGTATTATTCTCTTTTCCCTCTCCCTAATTAAAGCCCATTCTCCATTTCCCCTTTTTGTCTTTATTTGGGGAAATAAAGTTGTCTCTTGCATCAACACACTTTTCTATCAATCAGAATGTTACATATATATATATGTATACATGTTACATATATTTATATATATATATATAATCAGTTTTGCAAAGGCTTATTTTAAAATAAATACATTTTCTTTGTTGATTTTTTTAAATAAATTCTTATTTTCTGTTTAATTCACTTCTGATCATATATTTCCCTTTTAAATTTATCTATTTTCCTCTAATTTGTTAGATTAGAGAAACAATTAGTATTCTCTTTCTGTTGTTGTTAGCATGAGCAATCAGTGTTATAATTTTCATTTGTATGAGAACTTTAATTGCATTTTTGAGCTTTAACATATATTTTGTTATTTAAAGTATAATATTCACCATCTAAATAACTTTAAAACATTCATTATTAGAAGCATATTCTGTAATACTCAAACACCCAAGAAACAAAAATATCACTTATTTCTATAATTTATAAAATATCATTTAAAGTACATTTCCCCTGATATTTGTGGATAATCTATCCTAATGTTCTCCAGCATGATTAGTTTGAACAATTTTTATAAGTATTTTAAATGCCTGTGTTGATCTAATAACAGGAAGCAGGAATTTAAATATACCTCTCAGATAAAATATTTTATTTGTGCTATGTCTTCTCTGCCTTTGCTGTTTTGTTTGTATGTTTAACCCACCCACAACCAAAGGAATTCCCACTGTGCTAATTGACAGTCTGCAGGTTATTCTATCAAAGTTAGACATCTATTTACTGAGAAGATGCTTACAACTGTCTTTCCATGTATTTCTATTGTTATTGGATAAACACAATCACATCGTTTTGGCTTAAGAGTTATTTTTTCTCTTGGCTTAAGATTTACTTTTAACTAAGTAGATAAGTCTAAGTTGTTTTTGTCTTATTTATTTGTCTAGTGCATGTTTTAAAATAAAGATTTTTTTATTTCCATTTCTCATTCATTCATTCATTTTCTACTGTTATTTATATGTGAATTTATTATGAATAACATGATTGAAAGTCTAAATTTATCTGAAAAAATTTTGTCTTTGTAAGTTTTTGATAGTTATTGACATATTTGAACTTTATTTTTTATTCTCAATTGTGTTTTTCCTATTTTAATTTTCACAATGAGTAATTGACTTTTTATTCATTTCCTCCTTTATAGCCACATTTACTTAAAATAAATAATTCTACATTGAAGTGATCCAAAGTAAAATAAAAAATGAACACTCATTGAGATTCATTTAATTAAATTCATTTCAATAAAGATTCACTGAAAAATTTGGCTTTAATATTTTAGAGCTTTACTTTTAAAATTTTAATTAAACTATAATTATATCATGATAAGATGTCTCTCCTTACTTTTCTTTTTTTTTTTTTTTGTTTGAGAACTTTTTATTATTACTATTTTCTTTATTTACATTTCAAATGCTATCCTGAAAGTTCCCTATACCCGCCCCACCCCTCCTGCAC
>NC_034608.1:79176704-79198500 GCF_900095145.1 Mus pahari | reverse complement strand
ATTTTGTTCCTTATTCTACGGAGGAATGAAGTATCCACACGATGGTCTTCTTTCTTGGTTTTCTTGTGTCTTGCAAAATATATCTTGGGTATTCTAAGTTTCTGAGAATGTAGCCCTTTCATATTTCCCCCTTCCTTTCTAGCATGTTTATAGAGATCATTTCTAGTGTCTTGTTTAGACAACCATCTTGATCTTTTGACATTTCCAACAGACACAACGTCATAGAAGACTTTCTCTTTCTTTGGCTCTTATAATTTACCAGCCCTTCTCTTGGGAGATTCCTGAACCTTGGGTGCAGGAATTGTGTTGAAGATGTATCCACTAGGTATAGGCACCCAATCATCAGTTGATCTCTGTATTTTTAAGCAGTGGTAGTTTTCAGTAATTGTTTCTGTCTATGGCAAAGAGAAGCTTCTTTGATGAGGGGTGAAAACTACATTTAGCCTTGGATTTAAGCAATAGTTTTCAATGTAGTTAGGAATTATTCTTGTAGAAAAGTAGTGGTGTTTGGTTTTCCTCTAAAACCCATGACTTAACAAGCCACAGGTAGTTGGCTACATTTCCAATACCAGGCATACTTTCTCTTCTGTTGAGTATGCTGTAAATGGATTCAAGCAACTGTTGTTCTATTTTTAAATGCATAGATCAATCACTAATTTTTAATTTATAAAATTAATATGTAAAATATAAAAAGAATATAACTTTTATATTTCCTACTACAAATATATTTTTAAAATTTATTTTCTCATATAATACATCCCAACAGCAGCCTCTACTTCCTTTACTCCTCTCAGCCTGCCTCCCCACTCCACCTCCCCCTTTCCCCAGATCATTCTGTTTCCCTTCAGAAAAGAACAGGATTCCTGGTAATGTCAACCAAACCTGGCATAACAAGATGTAATAAAACTAGACATGAACCCTCATATCAAGGCTCGATGAGGCAACCTAATAGGAGGAAAAGGTCTCAAGAGCCAGCAAAAGTGTCAAAGATACCCCTCTCTCCCTCTGTTAGGAGTCCCACAAACACGCCAAGCCAAACTACCACAATATGTGTACAGAGAACCTAGTGCAGACCCATGCAGACTCCATGATAGTTGCTCCAATCTTTGTAAACTCCTATGACTTCTGCTTAGCTAATTCTGTGGGCCCTGTTCTTATGATATCCTGGACTCCTCTGGCTCCTAAAATTCTTCCTCTCTTCTGTGAGGTTCCAACCTGCCCTTAGTGCTTGGGTGTGTTTCTTTGCATCTACTTTCACCAACTGCTGGAGAAAGCCTCTCTAATGTTGATTGGGCTAGCACCAATCTGAATATAGAAGAATATCATCAACATTATTATTATTACCACTATCATCATCATCATCATCATCATCATCATCATCATCATCATCATCATCAATACCACCACCACTACTACAATTATTGTTAGTATTACTGTTGTTGTTATTATATTTGGTTCGTCAAGCATGGTTCCATTCTATGTCTCTGAGCCATCTAACTTCCTGATCCTGGCCATACATGCGGTGCGGGGCTATGGATGTCGGGGGAGGCGGAAGAGGCGAGTGGGAGAGAACCCGCATGTTGCCAGAGTTATAGTGCTCTGGGTAAGTGGCCTTGGGAGGACTATGCACTTTTCATGTGGCCCCAGGTGGGCATCTGGCTGTGTTAAGTCACTGATCCCACACAGTGGGTGGTAGAAAAGAGGCAGCCCTAGGTACCAAGTTCTCAGCCTCCTCCAGCATCCCATGCTGGATACAAGGGAGGAACTGAGAACAGAATAGGGGCCCTGGGGAGGCACTAGGCCCCAGGAATGAAGGGAGGAGAGGGCAGGGGGAGAGGGGGCACTGGGTGGTTCCTACACAGGCAAGAGTTCTTGGTCAGGTCTGTGGCTGGAGCACAGGATGGCCTTCTGGTGGGAGGTTAGACATAGCTAGTTAGGAGAAAGCCCATCCCATCATTCAAGCATGGAGGGCCTTGATGATCAGAGACAGTCTATGGTTTTAGAGCTTTATTGTAGAAAGGCAGGGAGAAAGGAGAGAAGGTAGAAAGAGAGGCTGGCCATGGCCACATGGAGAGAGGGGGAAAGGGAGAGAAGGGCTAGAGAGTAAGAAAGGTGAGAGATTATAAAAAAGCAAGGAGCGGTCAAGCAGGCCCTCTTATAGTGGGATGAGCTATCTTGCTGTTGCCAGGTAACTGTGGGGAGGAGCATACCTGGCTATAGTCAGGTAACAGTGGGGGGTGGAGTTTAGCCAGAATGCCAGAAGCTTGGGACATTTGTCTGCATGACTGATAGTCACAGAATTATGGACAGGCACCTGATTCTGGGAATGTGGCTGGCCTTTCTGAACCTTGTAGATTTCTCTATTGTGTCACTGGAGCAAGGCCCATTCAACAAAAATAGCCTGCCTATCACAGTCCCACAAGGCAGGGTAAAGCATGGGCTCTACTCTATCTTGTGGCTTGGGCTTCAAGTAAGAGCTATGGAAAAGCTATTCTATTTCCTCTTCCCAGGGAGATGAATGTATTCCACTTAGAACCCTTCTTGTTATTTAGCATCTCTGGTATGTAGATTGTATGTGATTACATTAAGAGCCAATATTCACTTATAAATGAATATATAGGATGTTTGTCTTCCTGGGGTCTGGGTTGGCATGCTCAGAATGATTTTTTTTTCTAGCTCCATCTATTTGCTTGCAAATTTCCTGATGTCATTGTTTTTAACAGTTGATTAATAGTTCATTGTGTAAAGGTGTCACATTTTCTTTATCAATTCTTCGATTGAGGGACATCCTATTATGAATAAAGCTGCAATGAACATAGTTGAGTAAGTGCCCTTGTGGTACAGTAGAGTGTCTTTTGGGCATATGTCCCGGAGTGATATAGCTGGGTATTGAGGTAGATCAATTTCCATTTTTCTAAGGAAGAACCATATTGATTTTCATAGTGGCTGTAAAAGTTTGCCCTCCCACCAGGAATGGAGGAGTGTTCCCCTTGCTCTACATCCTCACCAGCATGAGCTGTTACTTGTGTTATTGATCTTAATCATTTTGACAGTTGTAAGGTGGAATCTCAAAGTAGTTTCCCTGATAGCAATGGATGTTGAACACTTCTTTGTTTCTTAGACTTTTGAGATCCCTCTGCTGAGAAATTTTAGTTATGTATCCAGTTTTTAAATTGTTTGGTTTGTTGGTTCATGGTTTCTTGAGTTTTTAATGTACTTTGGATATTAGCCATATATCAGATGTTTTCTCATTCTGTGGGCTACCTCATTGTCTGACTGCCAGTGTCCTTTACCTTACAGAAGCTTTATACTTGTCATTAGGTCCCATTTATTAATCATTGACATTAGTGGCTGTGCTATTGGTTGTCTGTTCAGAAAGTTGTCTCTTGTGCCAATGTGTTTAAGGCTGTCCCTAACTTTCTCTTCTATCATGATCAGTGTGTCTGCCTTGTTATTGAAGTCTTTGACTTGACTTGGACTTGAGTTTTGTGCAGTGTGATATATCTGCATGTCTTTGCATTCTTCTACATGTACACATCCAGTTTGACTAGCACCATTTGTTGAAGATGCTTTCTTATTTTTGCAGTATCTATTTCTGGCTTCTTTATTAAAAATCAGGTATTCATAGGTATATGGATTTATGTCTGGGTCTTCAATTCAATTCCATTGGTCAATGTCTCTGATTTATGTCATTACCGATGCCATTATTATAGCTCGGCATTACATCTTGAAATCAGGGGTAGTGATACCTCTGGAAGAGCTTTTATTGTTCAGGATTATTTAAGCAAGCTTGAGTTTTTATTTTTCCATATGAAGTTGGGTATTGTTATTTTAAGGTCTATAAAGAACTATATTGAAATTTTGATAGATATTGCATTGATTTTGTAGATTGCTTTCGGTAGGATTGCAATTTTTATTATATTATTCCTATTGTATGAGAATGGGAGATCTTTCCATCTTCTTATATTTTCTTCAAAAACTTGAAATTTTTATCATAAAAGTCTTTTACTTACTTTGTTAGAGTTACTCCAAGATATTTTACATTATTTGAGACTATTTTGAAGGGTATTGTTTCTCTGATTTCTTCCTTAAGTCTGTTTGTTATTTATATAGGAAGGCTATTGATTCTTTTGAGTCAATCTTGAATACAGCTACTTTGCTGAAAGTGTTTATCAGCTGTAGGGATTTAATGGTAAAATTTTTGTGGTTGCTTATTTATACTCTCATATCATCTGAAAATAATGATACTCTAATTTATTCATTTCCACCTTCTATTCCCTTGATCTCCTTCAGCTGTCTTATTGCTCTAGGTAAAACTTCAAATACATAGCGAATAGTTATGGCAGGAGTGGACGACCTTGACTTGTTCCTGATTTTAGTTTGTTTTTACTTTATTTCCATTTAATTTGATGTTGGCTATACATTTGCTGTAATTGCCTTTATTATGTCCAGTTATGTCGCTTATATCCCTGATATCTCTAAGACTTTTAACATAAAGGGATGCTAGATTTTGTCAAAGGCTTTTTTTGGTTTCTAGTGAGATGACCGTATGTGTGTGTGTGTGTGTGTGTGTGTGTGTGTGTGTGTGTGTGTGTGTGTGGTGTGTTTACTCAGTTTCTTTATATTGTGGGTTATATTGACAAATTTCCATAGTTTGAACCATCCCTACAACTCTGGGATGGAGCCTTCTTGAACTTGTTCGATGGTATTTGTGATAATGTTATTTGATTCAGTTTGCATGTATTTCATTTAGTCTTTTTTCTATGCTCATAAGAGAAAGTGGTTTGCAAATTTTTTCTTTGTTGAATCATTGTGTGGTTTGGGTATAAGGGTGGCTGTAGCCTCATAAAATGAGTGAGGTAGTGTTTCTTATGTCTCTATTTTTTCTGGAATAAATTGAGTATTGAAATGAACTCTAAAACCATCTGGTTGTTTTTTGGGGGTGGATGTAATGATTGCTTCTATTTCCTTACAAGTTATAGGTCTATTTAAGTTGTTTATATGATCTTGATTTAACTTTGATAACAGGTATCTAAGAAGAAAATTATTATCCATTTCTTTTAGATTTTCCAATTTTTGTGGAGTAGGTTATTTTAAAGTGTAGCCCAATGATTCTTTGAATTTTTTTTGTGTGTGTCTGTTGATATAACTCTCCTTTTTCTGATTTCACAATTTGAATAGTCTCTTTGTGTTTTCTAGTTAGTTTGGATAAGTGTTTTCCTATCTTGATTTTCTCAAAGAACCAACCCTTTGTTTCATTGATTCTTTGCATTGTTATCTTTGTTTCTATTGTATTATTTAAGCCTTCAGTTTGATTTTTTTTTTGCCTTCTACTCCTTTTACATATGTTTTCTTCTTTTTGTCCTAGATCTTGCAGGTGTGCTATTAAGTTGCTAGTATGAGATCTCTCCAATTTCTGTATAAAGGTGCATATTGCTATGAAATTTCCTCTTTGCATTTCTTTCATTGTGTCCCATAGGTTTGGGTATGTTGTGCCTTCATTTTCATTAAATTCTAGGAAGTCTTCAATCTCTTTCTTTATTTCTGCCTTGACCTATTAGTCATTTGATAGAGAGATGTTCAGTTTCTGTAAGTTAGTATGCTTCCTGCTGTTTCTGTGGTTGTTGAAACCCAGTTTTAATGTATGGTGGTCTGATAGGATGTGGGAGGTTATTTAAGTTTTCTTGTGTCTGTTGAGCCTTGCTTTGTGACAAAGCATGTGGTCAATTTTGGAGAAAAGGTATATTTGTGTATTTGAGTGCAATGTTTTGTAGATAATCGTTAGGTCCATTTGGTTTATAATTCCAGTTAACTCTAGAATTTCTTTGTTTAGTTTTTGGCTGAGTAACCTCTGTTGATAAGAGTGGGGTTTTAAAGTTTTCCACCATAAATGTATAAGGGTCAATGTGTGATTTAAACTTTAACAATGTTTCTTTTACGAATATGGATGCCCTTTTATTTGGGGCATAGATCTTAAGAATTGAAAGATAATCTAGGTAGATTTTTTTCTTTGATGACTATAAAGTGCCCTTCATCCTTTTTTGGGTTAGTTTTGGTTTGGAATCTATTTTGTTGGATATTAGAATGACTACACCAACTTGATTCTTATGTCCATTTGGTTGGAAAATCTTTTTCTACCTCTGTACTCTGAAATAATATCTATCTTTGATGCTTAAGTGATTCTTGCATGCAGTGGAAGGCTGTGTCCTGTTTTCTCATCCATTCTGTTAGTCTGTGCAAATGTTTCCTTTAGAAGGCTTTTGTGACCATGTTTCTTGTTGGCTATTTTTCCAAATTTTTGGATATACATTTCCTCATTTTCCCTTTATTAACTTTTGAAACAGATTATAAGAGGAAAGCTGTAGCAGGTTTCTGCTCAAATTGTTTACATTCCAATGTCTTTTGTAGGGAATATTAAAAAAGAACGGCAAGTTCTTGCACTACCGCACAACATGGCTCCTGCAGGGTATTCTCATCTCGGCAGACTCTCTGGCCTGGAGCTCTTGAGACATCTCCTCCCGACTCACTAAGTATCCTTGGAAGGTTGCTGCCACATCAGCCCCATGTAATGACTGCCCACCTTGCCATTATCTTGTGGTTACAATTCCCAGGAACCTGGTAAAAATCAAAGCTCTAGAAGCTTACAATTAATCAGTCAACTTTATACGTCAATAAATTCTCAATTCACAAGATGTCCACACAATAATTTCAGAGCCTATTGATAATGATACAAGCAGCCCACCTAGATTAGATAAGTTATCCCAATTATTCTATCCCTATATGATATTTTAGCTACCTGTGGCTGTTTAAAGCCATGCAGAATCTGAATTGTCCTGATTGTCTTCCATTTCACTTCTTCCTCTTATCCTGTGTCACTCCCTGTCCCTGTGACTCTTAGCTCTGCCTTCCTTTTCCCTGTTCAATCACAGGCTTCTTGCTGTATCAATATTTAAATTAATTAGACAGGGAAAATCCTGCTACAAATGTCAAAGATGATCTTGGCTTAAATAGATTGACAAACTTGGAGGGAGTGAAACACTTATCCTCTCTAAGTGTATTTCAGAATCAATTCAATATTCCTTGATTGACTGTTGAAAGGGGAGTCAAGTTTGAAAAGGAGTCTTAGAAATGGGATCTGTGGGTCTATTATTAGTACAGGAAAAGGAACTATTCATGGCATACGTTTTGGATAATGAATAGGATTTCAGGTGAGTTGTTTTCATGACATCCCTAGTAGACCACAAATAGAAGTTTGGGTATGTAAGGTTGGAGCTGTAGACAGAAATCTGTACTGGTCTGTTACCTGTCAATTGTACTTAAACCAACAAAACTGGGCAAGACCATTAAAGAACTAAGTACCTAGTATTGTGGTTGGCTCACATTTGTAGTCACAGTACACAGAAGATCAAAGCAGAGGATCTCCTTGAGGTTTAGACATCTTTTACATCTCAAAGAAGGAAAATAAAATGAGAATCAGGTTAAAAAAAAAAAAAAGGATCATGAACCGAGTTTTATAATATCAGAAAAAAAAAATGGTAGTGAAATCAGTGAAGGACAAGAGAAGTGTTTCCAATGAGGTTGGAGGAATTGCACAGCAGCTATGGTACCATTGGATTCAAGTGAGAGAAATATGGAAAGGGAAATGGTTAAACTCACTGTGTTATGTGTTGCTAAGTTAAATATGATAGTGTTAATTTGGAACTGAAAAATATAAACACACTAAATTGTTTTTAGAACTAGTTATTTTCAAATTGTTTGTAAACATAGATTATTAGCACATATTCACTATGTATCTTAATACTATTAAGTGTGAAGTTCCATGCATGGACACACTATATAATGACTAAATCCAGATGTTCTTTTTCTGTCCCCATTCTCATTCTTCTCAGGCTTAAGTTATGGTATTTTAATTTAAGGTAAACTATTTCAGCCACTATGAGTGGAGTACTGGTTTCTGCAGAGAACTCATTTCAATGAAGATAACTTTTGGTGATCTTGCCTTGGGCAACTTTGGTTTAAGAATGGCAGTGAGTGGTCAACTGTTTGAATTAAGTTTAAATGTTTGAAAGTAACTGGAACTTTCAGGGAAACTGTTCTTAAAGTGGGAGACAAAATTGGAAATTTTCTTCTAATTTTTGAGAGATAGATTGGCTGTAAGAGGGTAATTGGAGTAGAGACAACTGTTCTGAGATGTCCAGTTGCCACTAGCTGTTAATGTATCCTAATAAAATTGAGATGTCAATAGTTTGAAATGGAATATGCATTTTCACCAAAAAAGTAAAACATCTTAATACTTTTTGTATGTTAAATTGATTACTCTGGCTATATAATAGCATTTTAAAAATTACCTGAGTTTTAGTGATTATTATGATGTGTATAGATACTAGAATATAGAAAGTTTTATCATAGGTCACTTGTATTTTTCACAATTGTTTGTCTAGGCAATCTTCTCACAGATGACGATTCATCATGTCAGTTTCACTAGATTTAGAATTACCTGAAATACAAAGCACTCATTATGTCTGCATGGGCATCTCACGGGAGCTTTGAGGTGGGGAGACCCACTGGGAATATGAGTAGCACGATGTCCCATGCACAGGGGTCCCAGATTGCAAATAAGGAGAGAAGGGGAAAGAAAGCGACCAGAACACTCCTTCCTCTGCCTCTTCTCAGTGAACACAAGTCACCAGACCATTCATGTTTGCCTCACGATTCCCTGCCCTGGCTGGCTCCCAATCCTGAGCCCAAAGCAGCTCTTCCTTAAAGGGCTTTTGCCAGACATTTTGCTGTTCAATGAGAAAAGTAACTAATGTGTCACTTGGGAAAACTCCTGATGCAGGGCATGTAGTTCAGAGCAGAAAACTTGTTCAATGTTCTAGATTTGGATTCCAGTTCAACCTAAATGCACAAAAATCAAACAAACCATGTTGTGGCCATTGCAGGAGAGACCAAAAAGTGAGGAATCCACATACATTCAGAATATGAATAAGTAGGGTTCTATCTAATGTCTTCTTTTGTATAATATAGCCATATTTATTTTGGACAGTTAAGGATAAAAAAGCAAAAACCACGAGAATAGTGAAAACATTCTCATAAAATTAATAACTCAAAATCAAAAGTGGAAGGTTCTTCTTTGAAAGCTTCCAAACAAAGTGTTATAGAGAACATAATACATTTTCTTTAGTCTCTCACAGAATGTAATTGAATAGTGTTAATGTCCATGAAATTGCAGATATTTAGCTCATTATCGTATATAAATGCACACATGTAAAACAACTGACAGCTCTTCTGAACATTTCGTTATTAATATTTTAAATTTTATTCCATGGCATTTCGAACATGAAAGCAATATAAATTTTGCTATAAATGCCTTAATCTAATCATTATCTAATTGTCTGTAGACATTTGATGAATGCCTTTTATTTTTTATTTTTTTCTTTTTGAGACAGGGTTTCTCTGTGTAGCCCTGGCTGTCCTGGAACTCACTTTGTAGACCAGGCTGGCCTCGAACTCAGAAATCCGCCTGCCTCTGCCTCCCAAGTGCTGGGATTAAAGGCGTGCGCCACCACCGCCCGGCCCTGATGAATGCCTCTTAAAGATAAGGTTTCATCACCTAACCAATAACTTGATAATTTCATAAGCAGGAAAGGACGCAGCTGTGTTTTTGCCTCACTGATATATTGAACTACTATTCAAATATTTTGAGCAAAATGAAGTTTAAAGTTCATTTGGTGGAGGATATTTCAGTTTCAGATTCAAGCCTAAGTATATTTAAGAAGAAACCTGACCCATAAATTCATGCTTTAACACTTAATTCATCAACCTTTTTGTTATATAAGCAGAGTCGGATACTCTAGAAGCTGCGTAAACCATCTGAGAAGGCGTGATCATTCACATAAGTAAAGTCTGATGTTCTAGAAACTTCAAAAACTGTCTAAGGAGTCTTACTTTTATTTTTTCCTTTAATGGAAACTCAAAATTTTAAAACCAACACAGCTTGAAAATATTTGTGAAAATGCTAAACTACATTGCTTTAGTTTTTTTTTTTTTAACTGTGTCTACTATGCATTCACTAGGTATCATAAAAGTAATTTGAAAGACTAGGTTATTATTATTTACAAAAATTACTAAGCCTTATGAGATTAGCTCCTAATTTAAGTAGATCTGAAAATCTTAAGTCTTTTGAACACTTCAACTCTGAAGTAATGATGATGATAATATCTCAGTTTCTTTGCTTTTGTTGACAGTGTTAAGTAGTGCCCCCAAACATGTCTAGACTCTGCAGTGGACCTACACAACACCAACCAACTTTGCCCCGTGAACTTGACAGAGGGTAGCAGGGGATCGCTTTTATTTTTGTCGTTTTATTTTATTAAATTATTTTATTTAATTACATCCCAAATGTAATCCCTCCTCCCAGTCCCCCCTCCCAGATTTTTTCACCCCATTCCCCTCCCCCTTCACCTCTGAGATGGTGCTCTCCCCCCTTTTCAGACATCCCACTTCCCTGGGACATCAATTAGGCGCATCCTCTGCCACTGAGGCCAGACAAGGGAATCCTCTGCTACATATGTGCAGGGGGGTGGGGGTGGGGCATGGGCCAGCCCACATACGCTCTTTGTTTGGTGGCTTTTGCTCTGGGAGCTCTGAGGGGTCCATGTTTGTTGATACTGTTGCAATCCCTTCACTTAAGACGACGAATTGTACCAGGAATGCTATGAGCTGGAGGGTTTTCCCTGACTCTGAATTCAGTGGGAGTTTTCCTTTTTGTAATTTTCCTTTCCTGTCTTTTCTGATCACAAGAAGTTGCTATGATAAAGCTGCTGTGACTGGTTTATCTGCCCTTCACTTACTTCGTGCTCAGAATTAATAGCGTGATAGAAAGACGCTGTAAGATTCCAGAACATGAGCACCTCCGTTTGCTCTGTGTGAAGAAGCAGGAAATAAGTAATTTGGGGGTACTCCTCCCCGTTTTTAAATTCAGGGTGAGTTGTCTTCACAACTGGCAGTGATCTCTAGAATAGAACATACTTAGCAGAAATTTCTTGTGCGTGTCTTAGTTTCTATGTCAGAAGACATAGAGGTTTCATATTCATAGGGAAAAAAAAACCCACTCACCTGCCTCTCTTATAGCCTATGAATTATGTGCTGAAGTGTCGAATGAAGAGTACGGTTTATCTTCCTCCAGCTTTCACCACAATTCATTGCAAGCTCGGGTAATTCCTAAAGCAACATTTTTCTTTGTTGAACATGTGCCCAGAGACATATGCATTGTGTTTCTTAAGTTAAATAAATAAATAATAAATAATAGTGAACAGATGTCACGATTTTATATTCTATATTTATCAGCTAACTGTCAACTGCTCCATCTTCCTGAGCTCAAGTAGAGCATCAGCCTGGGTTTTAGTGATGGCTCACTGACAGGATTGCACACGCTTTATGACTTTTGTGAAACTGTGAGGCACGGTCTGTCGTTTTGCTCTCAAAAATAAATGGCTCATTCATATAATCAGTTTTTGACGCTGTCAGCAGCCATATTGTTTTCCCATGTACAGAGTAGAATAGATGACGTGGTTCCGTTTGATGCCTTTTCCTTTAGATAGAGATCTGGTTGTTTATTCCATATTCAGCACTTCCTCTTTTACTTCCCTTTGATCCCATTTGGACTCACTTCCGTCGTAGGTAAACCAGCTGGAGGTTCTGTGTTAAAAGCTATTTACATTTGTTCACTTTCACTTGAGTATAAGCAATGATATGTATCTCAAGGGTTCATGAACAGCCCTGAGCAAGAACTGGACCTTTCCCTCAGCCCCTTGAGCTCGTTGGTTGTGAACAGTCATGGCGCAGCTTTTATTTTTGAGACAGTCCTTTCTCCGTGCCATTTTGGTTTTCATTTGGGTGCTACCCCAGTACACACAGTGCAGAGCGGAAAGCTAACGTTTCCACTGAACTCAGCAAAATGGACAACTTTGCCTGGACAGATGGCAATGTGCATTGGCGTGTGGAATCTGTTTCCATGTCAGTGGGCATTGTGGGCTTTGCGGGAGAAGTTTCAGAGAGATTAGAAAATTAAATGTGAAGCAATGGGCTGTGCCCTGTTAGTTTATGAGCTGTCTCCGAGAAAAGAATTTGTTAGCCATCATGTTGAATAAAACATCAGGCAGAAAAGGAATTTTAAAAATGACCACATCTTCCAGTCTTGTGTCTGCCAATACTCAGCTACATATTTCTCTGGACTTTAGCTTTCTGTTACAGAGAACAAAAGTTTTATTTGATATTAACACTTCAGAATCAATTTGTCAGACTCTATCTCTTCAAGATCTATACTTATGAGCACTGCACGAAGACCGAGAACCTACTGGAAATATCTGAAAGCTTAGCAAGAGGTCACTGTGTCACCCAGCATTTCTGAATTTTATTTGATTATTGAACATCCTTTAGTTCAAATGCTAGCGTACACTTTAGAACATTGTTTAAATAATCTCTAAAATTCTGTTTTTCTGAATTTTATGGATACTTACATTTGCTCAGGAGTGTAACACTTAGTTAATATTTTATCATTTAAAAATTTTACTCATTTTTAAAATGTCTTTTATATCAGAAATTAATGAAAATGGCACTGAGATTATACTCTTTTTTCTGGTAAACTTTACTTTTAATAATTTTCACGTTTCATTTAACTGACTTTTTTCAAATGCATATTCCTTTTGCGATTTAATCTTTGAGTGGAAAAAGTATACAAAGTCCAATAAATAGACTTTAAATTTAGAGTTAAAAGTTGAAATTTATTATTTTTTTGCTGACCTTAATGGATTTTATTTAATGCAAGTGATTAGTATTACCCAAACACTAAAGCAAAGCAAGATGATCTCTACTTAACACTCCAGACAAATCACATTGATGCTTGGGCTATGTGTAAAGTTCACAGTAGACACGGTGAAGTTAAGAAGGAATTGAGATGTTAATGACATATTATGTAGTATAAATGGTGTCACCAAATCACAGGATTCTCTGTAGTTACAAGGTAAGAACAAGAAAAACATTTATACACATAAATCATACCAGATGTCATATAACTGTGTTACCTTAAAATGCTTCCAGCAAAAATTTGGCTGCTAGCATTCTGTGGTAGGCTCATCATCAAAGGCTTGCCTGCTTGCCAAATCAGCTTTGACACAGTGATTCCTTCAGTGCTGAACAATCTCCTCTAGGCTCTTAACTACTGTACACCTGCTCTCCAAAGCTGACCAACTACTTATTCTGAAATAGATCACAACAGACAAAGTATACTCAATTATGCTCGTATTTGTGTTTCAGAAAATGATTGTTTTCAATTTGAGGGTAAAAACCTGCCCAATATGTTCTTTATTTTTATTTTTATTTTTAGTTTTTTGGTTTTTTGAGACAAGGTTTCTCCGTGTAGCCCTGGCTGTCCTGGAACTCACGCTATAGACCAGGCTGGTCTCAAACTCAGAAATCTGCCTGCCTCTGCCTCCCAAGTGCTGGGATTAAAGGCGTGCGCCACCATGCCCGGCTCCAATATGTTCTTAAATTGTACTTACAGACAGTATAATTCTAAACCTCTCCTAGATCCCAATAATATCAATAGCTAACTTTGTTAAAGACTCACTATATCCTGGTTTACTTGCTGATAGTTTCCTATATATTTTATCCTGTAATTGTCAAGGCCATATACTGAGGTTGCTTTACAGATAATAACAACTAAGGTTAAGTCATACAGCTGGTGACAAAATTACAAGTTAACTATTTCTTATCTACCCAAATCTCTACATATCCCATGTTGCTATTTGTAGGTTTCTATTGCTAGAGAAAAAAAAGCAACTTTCATAACTTCTTCCCAAAATGCCATATACATTTTTCTGTCATTTGATTCTTTTCCTCTTTTTCACCTAGGAGATTCAATTTAGGAAGAGGTAGCATCAACTTCAACAATAAATCATATATATGTGTATACACACACACACACACACACACGAGAATAAGAGACATTTTGTTAAAGAATCAATATTCAAGGAACTCAAAGTTCCTTGAAAGTTCCCTTTCATTTCATTCACATGGGGCATACTTGTAATAAAATAAGTTGAATACATTCTTTATACTTTTCAGTAATTCAGAGTCTATAATTATCAATGTTATTTTAAAACATACATGCATCTGATTTTACCTCTGAATGTTTAGTGAGATTCCCAGTACAAGTGGATGTCAGCATATTTCCCACTTGGCCTGAGCAACAATATATTTTCTTTATAGTTTGGATAAGGACAACGTGGTAGACTTGGATAGTATATATCTACTCCACATCTTTTCATGTGTCTGATGTGAAATAGGGTTGGTTTATGGGTTTATTTTTAAATCACATTTAGGTAGAAAAGCGAAATTGATATTTGCAATGTTTTCACAAAGGGTAGAGTCTGAAGTAAATCCTAGCATGCTAGAAATATCCCTCTAATAAATTCCAGGAAAAACAGGGGGAAAAGATAAGAATTCAGGACAGCATCCAAGACTACAATGATGATCTAGGACAGTAAATAGAGTTAAGCTATGATAGACTTCAGCTGGCAGAACACCCAGATCTTAGTTTATAAAAAAGACAACTAAAGTATGTGTAAAAAATTTACTGATTTACCATCAAAAAGCAGTATATCTATTTAACTAATATGTAAGAATGAATTCTCAGACCACTAAAAAAGGGCACTAAATGTTATCCAGTTAATTTCAAACTTACTCCTCCCTTATGGGCAAGAACAGCAAATCCAAGACGTACTATAAAGTTGTAATATGTATGAGTGGAAGGAGAAATATATTGGTGTGCCTCTGTGTGTGTGTGTTTGTATGTATGTGTGTATGTATGTATGTATGTATGTATGTATGTATGTATGTATGCATGTATAACTGGGGCAGGGAGAAAAGCTTACAGAGCACTGCTTTGGGTCCTATTTGTTGCCATCCAACTTTGTTTGAATCGTCAGATATGTATTGCAGGAAAACGATAGCAAAATACAGCAGGCCCACAGATAGTGAATGTGTGTGATAAGAAACACGCACAATGATGCTTTCTTCAGTTATAAATTTGGGACTGGATATCATACAAAGGTAATAACAATTCATGTCACTTTATAGCTGCTGAGCAAATAGCCTGGTCAGTACTAGCCATTATAAAGGGAGAAAAAATTAGGGCACCCTAGGGTTCATGAAAAGATGTTGAGAAGTGTTAAACACAGTGAAATAATTAAATACTGAAGTGCCAATAAAGAAGATATATGAAAATTATCCCAGTAATAATCACAAAAAAATTAATTCACTGATAACCCTGTTTGGAAACTGCAGGGAGATATATTGTTAAAAACAGAAAATGTTAAAAAGCAAGAAAATGTTACATTGTAAAATAATAGGAAATGACAGTATTAAAGAAAATGAATGTATAAATAAAAACAAGTGGTGAGAAGACATAATATAAATATAGATGAACAAACCAAACGCACATGGACAGAAAAGAGGCAATATTTTCTTCATTTTTATTGGTTATTTTATTTATTTATATTTTAAATGTTATCCCCCTTTCCAGTTTCCCCTTCTGAAAACCCCTCCCCTTCCCCTGCTTCTATGATGGTATTCTCCCACCCACCCATTCTTGGAGCATCAAGCCTCCACAGGACCAAGGGCCTCCCCTCCCATGGATGCCAAAAGCTGGTTCCTTGAGAAAAATCAACAAGATAGATAAACCCTGAGCCAGACTAACCAGAAATAAAATCAGAAATAAAAGGGGAGGCATAACAACAAAACCAGAAGAAATCCAAGAAATCATTAGATCTTTCTACGAAAGCTTATACTCAACAAAACTGAAAAAAAAAAAAAAAAGTAGATGAAATGGATTTCTAGACAGATACCAGGTACCAAAGTTAAATTAGGATCAGATAAACCATCTAAACAGTCCCATAAACCCTAAAGAAATAGAAGGAGTCATTAAAGTCTTCCAACCAGAGGAGCCCAGAACCAGATGGTTTTAGTCTAGAATTCTATCAGACTGTCAAAGAACAGTCTTCAGACTGCTCCACAAAAAGGAAACAGAAGAAATACTTCCTAATTAGTTTTATGAAGCCACAGTTACACTGATACATAAACCACACAAAGATCCAACAAAATAAGAGGACTTCAGACCAATTTCCCTTCGGGATATTGATGCAAAAATACTCAATATAATTCTCACAAACTGAGTCCAAGAACACATCGAAACTATCATTCACTACGATCAAGTAGGCTTCATCCCAGGGATGCAGTGATGGTTCATTATACAGAAATTCATCAATGTAATCCACTATATGAACAAACTCATTACATGCCTTTGACAAAATATACCCCTTCATTTTAAAAGTCTCGAAAAGATCAGGAATTCAAGGCCCATACCTAAATATAATAAAAGCAATATACAGAAAACCAATGGAAATGGTGTTTTTCTGTGGCTATAACTGGAACTCATGCACACACAGCACATGTGCATCCACACATACAGATGCACATATATGTGTGTGTATATTCACACACACATGTGTGTGTTTGTGTGTGTTTGTCAGATTATAAAATGACTTCCTCTATCTTTCCCAAACATACTTGATCTTATTTCCCTTTCTCTCTGCCTCTGCATTACCTTCCCTTTTGCTCCAGTTAAAGTTCTCTCCCCCATACACATTTCCCCTTTTCCTCCATCATATAACTTAAGGTCCACTATCCTCCTCTTTAGAGCTTCTTCATCCCTCTCTCCTTTCATGGTTCCTTTTTACATTCCTGAATTCTGTCTCTACTTCAACTTATATACTCAAATGTAAAGACTTACAGCCATGATCCCCAAATCACATTGAATGTGTAGTTTTTGTCTTACTGGGTCTCATTTGTTTTCCATAATTTTCTCCAGTTCCAAAATTTACCTTCAAATTTAATGATTTATTTTTGTCCAGGCAAACCAAACCCCATTATGTAAATCTGACCCATTTTTATTTTCCATTTATCACTTGAAAGCATTTTGACTGCTTCCACTTCCTAGCTACTGTGAACAGAGTGGCAATGAGTATGACTGAGCTTGTGTCTCAGAAGCGGGACATACAGTCCTATGGTATATTATGGTACCATACCTATGGCATATTATGGTATATCTTTGACTCCAAATGTTTTTTGTGTTAGGGTATAGTGTTATATTTTTGTTTTAATGGTTAAATTATTATTGTATTTATAAGTTTTGCTTATTGTAACTGATGTTACCTCTGCACTATTGAATCATCCAAGCATAAAAAAGAGTCAAGGGAAGTTTAGTTGGTGATATTAACAGAGGGGTGAGCACAGATTTTATATTACTTTGAAGCCATTGTAGTATCTTTATCATGTAATACTTCCCCTACTCTCCCTCCACGTTAACTGTGACTTCCTAGCTCCAGAAATTACTCTGTTTTACAGATCTTAAATTATGTCCACTGTATCATCTATAAGCTACTTATAGAGGACCCCATGCTAATTTAGATATTACCTCTTCTACTTCCACAATCGTAGTTATGTCCCTGGAATTCCCTTTAATTTGCGTTGTGATCTTGTATCTAACTATCAAACTAGAAAAGGTCACAGATATTTATGCATTGATTTCATTTTCTCTCTGCTGCCTTATTTTGTTCCTTATATGTAGGTAACAAGCTGTTAAGCAAGCGAATAGTCTGTTCGTGGTTCCTTACAATTTCTAGCTAGCAATCGTAGATGGTTTCTGAAATAAGTCCTCCCTATTGTTGGAATTAGAAGACTCTGCTAAGTCTTTCTCAAGGAGTTTTGCCTCCTCTAAATTTAGTTTTAAAATATAAGCACTTTGACTTGTATTCATAAGGAATTTACCAACTGGCAAATGGTAGACCTGTTATGCTAAAGAGAATGTTCTGAGTATTTTGATCTGGAGTAGAGACAGCTGTTTCAATTACATGGTGATTCACAAAACTGAGAAGACCCAGAGGAAATCCAGCCTTACAGAAAGCTTTACTGTATATCACAGGTTCTTCTTAGCAAGAAAGATGCTCTGAAATCAACCAGGAGCTCCAAGACCGTAAAACAATACCTGCAACCACAGAGAAGATAGAGCCATTTTTTCTTTTAACTCTCTACCCTCATTATCTGACACAGTAAAGTTAAAACCCATTTTCCATTGATTTCTTCATCTGTAAGAAAGATTTGTCTCAAGTAGCACATTGACTGACAGAGGAAAACCACCCTGGAAAGGGGATACATCCCACAGATGTATAAATTAACACAGATGCAGCAGAAGTGCCAAGGAAGACCCCAGGGACTAGCAGCAAGAGCAGGTGCCCCGGGAATCCAACAGCCCTCCTGTACCCAGGACTCAGGTTCACCAGCAGATGCTCAGCAGAAGGTCCAAATATTTCCTGTCTAGTCTGCTTTTCCCTGTGAACCTGCAGTGTAAGACTGATGACATTTTAGAGTGAATTCCTAGAGGAGAGAGAAAAAATGACTAATATAACTTCTCCTATAAATGGGGCAGCTTCATTGCAGGGTGGTTGGCTCTTTTTTTTTCTCCTCTGAAGTTTCAGGATGAGTCTCTAACAAGCATGATGTTTCAAGAATAATAGCAGGACATTTAGCCTGAGCTCTCCTGTTCCTAGGATCACTCAAGAGTCTAGCCTTTAGATATAAAATGTATCGTCCGAAGTACACTTAGTACCACCAAAACGCCCAGCCTCCAGTCCCTTTATTTTTAATCTGCTTGCACAAATACAGAAAGAAGCAGAGAGAGCATGGTGCAAAGGAAGAGGTTGCCTTTCCAATAGCGAGGAAATTGTCAATAATTCACAGAGATGGAGACTTCCAAAGTTGAAAAGGTCACTCTCCCAGCTGTGACAGTAGCACGTGTTTGTTCCACACAGGAGCCAGGCTCAGTATGAACTCTTACAGGCTCTCTGTATAAATCATTTTGAGCCGTGTTGCTTCTTGCTTTACAGTTGTTTCCTATTCTGATGTCGTCAGTATTTATAACCTCGGAGGCAAAAATTCCAGTGTAATTTTAGTATTTTACTTTTAAAACAAGACTTTTACTTTTCCCTTCCAAGTTTTGATGCAGTATGTGAATTGCAAGGCAGCGTGAGTGTTTTTTACACCAAGTTTTATGAATAAGATCTTAGGATTACGGTGAGTAAAGCTCTTCTGAGGGTAAAATGGAATTAGAAGCTCAGCAGGGATTCCTAATTATTCTTAAGGTTTTGTAATAGAACCACGATTACATGTTAATATAAGACACACAAAAGTAGCACTGAAAGACCTTAAAAGAGAGTGTATGTGTGGGTGTTGTATGTATGTGTTTATTGTTTTATTTTTATTTTTTTTTTTTTGATTCCTTCTGGTAAATGTCTCTTGTGAAATGGATGTTTCTGCCATATATCAGTGTCTAAACAAGGGGGATATTTGTTAATTAAAGGAAGCTTCTCTTTTATGTCAAATACATAAGTATGTCTAGTGCAAAATTGGTTATCTTGACTATCAAGACTAGAATTAAATAGTCTGTAGAGGAAAATATCTGTATATTTTATGGATTTGTCATCTGTCAATTAGAAAGCCTATAGCCTATGGCTTATGAAGGAAATAGAAGGCAGGGTATCTGGCAGGCAGAAAGAATTCTGGGATACAGCCAGGCACAAGAGGATCAGCTGAGATGTGAGAATACAGACACATGGTACCTGAGCACAGGTAACCAGTCATATGGCAGAGCATAGGTTAAAATAAATGGATTCTAATCTTAAGTTATGATTCTAGTGAGAGAAGAGCCTAGCTATACAGCCAAGGTATTTGTAAATATAGTTTATGTCTGAATTGGATGTCTGTGAACATAGGGCTGGTAAACTTACCACAAATTAGTGTTATCTGGGAAGATGAACCTCTATTGAGAAAATGCCTCCATCAGATTTCCTGTTGGCAAGTCTATAGAGTATATTATTGATTGATGATTGATGTCAGAGAGTCTAAACCCACTGTGGGCAGTGCCACCCCTGGGCAGGTAGTCCTGGGTGATATGAGAAAGTAGGCCAAACTTGTTTTTATGTCTTCCCTGAGTTCTTATTTGACCTAGCAGTCACTCAGTAGAGAGTTGTTTAATCTACGTGAGTTTGCATACTTACTAGAAAGTCGTTTGCTTAGGATGTAAGTTTTTATTATGCTATGGTCAGATAGGAAACACAGAGTTATTTCAATCTTCATGAATTTGTTAAAGCTTGTTTTGTTTCCCAGAATGTGGTCTATTTTAGCTTCTAAGTGCTGCTAAGTAGAATGTACACACACACACACACACACACACACACACACACACACACACACACACACCTACCTGATGATGTTTGGATGAAATATTCTGTTGATACCTGTAAGTCTATTTGGTATAATTTGGATGCTTTTCTGCTTATTTTTGTTCAGGGATTCTGGTACTGAAATCACCTACTATCACTACGTCGATGCTATTTTGTACTACTCATTTCAGTAGCACACTCCGTATGGAATTTGGTTCGCCAGAGTTTGGGGATGTGTACGATAGCAACATCATCTTGAAGTCATCAGTTATGCTCAACGTTTAATATGTGTAGCCATAAATGGCATCAGATTCCAATAACTTTGGTTGCTCAAAGTGAAATAGGATGATCAAATTGAAAAGCTTTAGATAATCCATCATATGTTATCCTGTAATTTTACCTAATGGCTTCTGGGTGGGTAAGTGAAACATTCACAATATAAATGGAAGATGCAGAAGTACCCTGGAAATTGGTGTTTTATCCTAAGATAGACTGACACAATACAACTAGGAGAACTGTTGCACTAAGCATGCAGGAAATTAGAACATTTCTATATCACCTGTGTCTATTATTATCTATCACTTAATTTCCTACCTATCATCTATATCTATGTATCTGTCTGTCTGTCTGGCTATCTTATCTATCTATCTATCTATCTATCTATCTATCTATCTATCTATCTATCATCTATGTATAATCTACCATCTATCAATCTATCATCTATCTTTCTGTATAATATCTATCAATCATCTATCTATATATCTGTCTATAATCTATCATTTATTTTTCTATGAAGAATCTGTCATCTATCATCACTGCAATCTGTCTGCCATCAGTCTATTTATCATTTATCTACTTTTCTCTACACCACCCCCCGTCTCTCTCTGTCAATGCATATACATGCATAAGTATATGAGATTTTTTTGCATCATGGCTTTTAAGTTTCTATAATTTCTTCTGGTTTTCTGTGGTGAGAGCATTTCCATTTCAAAACAACAACAAAAACTGAAATAAACAAGAAAAACACCAAAATCACTTTGATAGAAAGCATGTTTACAGAAGTGTGCATAATATTTTCTTCCTCAAGAAAAGAAGTTCTAGCACAAGAGCATAATACTCATTCATGAGATGCTTGCTAGGCAAGTCTGAGGTCTTCAGTTTGGATCCCCAGCGTCTACTTAAGAAGCCAGTGCTGTCTGCATCCTGCATTACAAGGGTTGGGAGGCAGAGACCTGCAGATCTTTAGGGACCTGCAGTTCTTCAACTCTAGCCAATCTGGGAGCTCCTGGTTCAGGGAGAAGTCCTTTTCCTTTCCCAAACAATAAGATGGACAGTGATGGAGGAAGACATCTCTGATCTGAACATGCACACATAAAAATACAGGTTGCAGCCGGGCAGTGGTGGCGCATGTCTTTAATCCCAGCACTTGGGAGGCAGAGGCAGGTGGATTTCTGAGT
>NC_034608.1:79173526-79176654 GCF_900095145.1 Mus pahari | reverse complement strand
AAAAAAAAAAAAAAAAAAAAAAAAAAAAAAAAAAAAAAAAAAAAAGAAAGAAAGAAAGAAAAGAAAAGAAAAAAAAAAGGTTGCTATTATACAATTGGATTACCACTATAGTCAGCAATAATTTATTGAATATTTTATTTATTTAATAACAATGTTTAATAATAATGTTTTATGATAATAATGTAGTAAGTAATAATTTATTACATATTTCAAATGGCAGAAGAAAGGATTCTGCATGTTCTCACCGTTCTGGTGAGAACATGTGTTCACTGTGTAATGTTTAGAACTGATACATGTTTAAAAGCCTCAGGGTACTGTAATAGCATGCATACATTTTTTATTTTCATGTATCATTTAAAACAAATTTAGTCTAAATTAAAAGACAGTGTATTTCCAGCTGTGTGCTAATGTTATTATCGCCATTGCTCAAAATCTTCTTCTGTTTGGTTTTACCTTTTTTATTTTTAAGATTATGATGTAATTGCACTTCTAGCTTCTCTTTCCTCTCTCCATGCCCTTCCCATACACCCCTCCTTGCTTTCTTCCAGATTCATGACCTTCTTTTCATTGTTACTACATGCATATATGTATATACATATATATTTCTAAACATAGGCTGCTACATCTGTATAATGTAATTTGTATTATGTTTTTAAGAGCTGACAATTTGGAAAGGCTTTTAAATTACTTCATTATATTAAAATGGAAACCAAAGGTTCTTTTTGTGAGTCGTCTTCCTGAGCTGAGCAAAACTAAGAATGAAGGTGAAGAAATGTGATATGCAGATTATTTCATCCCTCGGGGAGAACTGTATCTGCTCCATCTTCTTGAAGTGACTCAGTAGAAGAGGAGAAGGGAGCCATGGGAGAAAATAATCCGTTGTTGTCTTTGAGATAAAGCCCTTCTATTCTGAGTGAAGGACACATCAATTCATGTTTACACAGATGCGAAGCTGCTGTCCTGCCCTTGATCCCATCTCCATGTATTTCAATCATGCTCTCCGTGGCCAGTGTGGTTGCTTGTATTTGAGAATGGGTAGTAACTTTATTCGCTCAGAAAGCAATTAGGTAAACAGCGTGAAGACATTCAGGGTGCTGGTGCTGGCAGAGAGCAAGCAAGGAAGTATGAGCAACACATCTGTTGCAAGGTATGCAAGCAGAAGCAATAGTCACTCAGATCTGGAATAGGAATAACAAGAGTCCTTGCTGCTTATGTGTGACATGAGCAAAACCCATCTGAGCACATGGTAGGTAGCAAGCGATTTTGTTATTTTGGGTAATAGTGTTTGCATTTCTCCATTATTAGATCTCAATGGTATTTTGATCTGGGCTATACCATTGAAACACATTACAAAGAGTAATGACCCTTAATTGACAAGATTAGACATTAAATTTTGCAAAACCCCAACAGAGTAGTGAGCAGCCTGGTGATGCTACTCCCCAGATTACCATAACCACTACTTACATGCATGTATACCTGGGTAGTAGACTTTTGCTACATGAACTTGCTAATGATCTTATAGAAAAGTACATACTGTGTTCTTAGAGAAAGTGGGGATGAAAATTTAGTTATGGAGAGAATGTACTGGTCAGAAAGAATGTATGAATTTAACTAGGAATGAGGGTCATGAGCAAATGAAGGAGGCTGAAACTGCAGACAGCAAGAGCAAGAAGTCAAGTTGTTTCCCAGACTCAACAAGGACTAGATCTGCTGATGATTTTAAAAATACCTCCTTCTAACAGCCCTCAGTCATGCTGTCTGTGGAGTGGCTTGTAAGATCTGAAAAAGGGTCAACATTTTATATGCTGATGAAATTTCCAAGAAGCCTAAAATTGAGCTGAAGAAAAACTATTTATTATTATTATTATTATTATTATTATTATTATTATTATTATTATTATTATCTAATCCAAAGCCTAGGAATGACTCATGACAGCAACTAAGTTATAACCACAGAAGTGTTCATTGTATAAAATTGAACTATGACCATCACCTTTTACCTTCTAAGCTGCAAAGCTGGCCTTCAGAAAATGAAAATATCAATAATAATCAAAACACTGTATTCACCGGGAGCCTGAGGGAATAGTGAAGTTCCTCCATTTGGAAAGTAGCGATTTAAAAAAATATTTGCTTGGGATTCAAAATTTGGACTTAATATATTAGTTCAAAAGCATTAGTTTTGCTGGATTTTGACCAACTAGACACAGGCCTGCAAGGTCTTTCAGATTTATTAAGAACATTCTGATTGAGTTACTGTTGGCTTCACTCTCGTGATGTCTGAGATAATGATCTTCTTAGGCTTGTGGAGAAGTTAAGTTTGTGGTAGATATTATAAATGAGACATACAATTTCAAGTAAGTCATTTTGATGAGAAGGTGTTATTGTTTGTTTGTTTGTTTGTTTGTATTTCTTGGAAACACACTTGGAAATGTGGTCCAGCTAAGTTGGCCAATACATATCTCCCTTACTTTGTCAACACAAATTTGTCTGCCTGAGTAGTGTGGGGGAATGTACACTGAGTGACACTTCTGTGCCTCACTGGATGGTAAGAAGCTCCTGGTGTCTTGTGTGAATGTCAGCTTAGGGTCATAAGCTCTTTCAGATGCTTGCACTCCACTTAGAGCTTCACTAAAGTTTAATTACCACTAAATAAACAAAAAGTCTAGTTCTAGTTATGCATTTAAATTTAGATTGTTGTTATTATTTATGCTGTTGTAAGATTGGGTCTACTTTTCTAAGAGGCTTGATTGGAATTTAGTGATTTGGCCATTTCTGCATAATTTAGAACAAATCTCCTAGATTATTAAAAATATACTGACAGAGTCTTTGAAGACTGAATGCTGAAATGGATGGAATAATTGTTGAATTTTAGGAATTAGATAGGAATTACAAAAGCCCTTCAATTTATTTATTCATTTATTTATACATGTATTCATTTATTTCTACTTCTTATTTTTGTTACTAGCATACAAATTACAACTTCGCACTGTGAAAACTTCTTTTTTTATTTTATTATTATTATTTTTTATTTTAATGATTTTTTTTTTGAGACAGGGTTTCTCTGTGTAGCCCTGGCTGTCCTGGAACTCACTCTGTAGACCAGGCTGGCCTCAAACTCAGAAATCTGC
>NC_034608.1:79162106-79172666 GCF_900095145.1 Mus pahari | reverse complement strand
GAAAGTCCATCCTTTCATCTTAGCTCTAAATTTTGTCTCTGTACCTATATCCTTTCATGAGTATTTTGTTCCTTATTCTAAGGAGGAATGAAATATCCACCCAGTGGTCATCCTTCTTGGTTTTCTTCTGTTTTGCATAATGTATCTTGGGTATTCTATGTTGCTTACTTTCTTAGTGAGACACAAATTAAATTAGACTGCTCTCTTTCACTTATCCACACCAACTTCCCCTAGGTTTTCGTTATCTACCTTTGAAGTTCAGCACTCAGCTTTTATTCTGCCATGAAAATAAAGACACTATACCTTGGTTTTAGACTTCTCTTTAACTTTACATTCATATTACCTCTAAATACGTATGCTTATCAGGAACTTTGTGACAATCATAAGTATGTAGAGGCAACCTTTTCCCTAGTAATACATAGATTGTCTGTGCACACATGAACAAATTACATATGTGTAGTTTTTGCTCATAGTCGGTCTTGGGTAGGCAATATTTCTTACATTAGTGCTTTTTTTTTTTCTTGTTGAGTACATTTTATGCATTTGTGAATATCAGTTTCTTTTCATTTGATAAATGAAAAGAATTTACTTTCAATTATTGTGGCTGTTCTTTCTAATAAGAAAACTTCCTGAGTGGGAATGGCAGGAGAGGAGAAGGGGTTAAGATCAGATGTAAAGTGGATAAATAAATATTAATTTAAGAAAAAAATGAAAAATTTCTTGGAGACTCTGTGAGAGTCCTTCTTATTTACCTCAAAACCGTGATGTGTGAAAGATGGAAATCATGGATGAGGAGACAGATATCATCAGCAACTTGAATTCCAGGAGTAATGGAATATAGCAGGAGATCTTCCATGAAACAAACATAGCAAAGACTGCAGTTCTTGCAAATGAGACCCATCTGTCTAGAAAGTGTGTTCTAAAGAATGACATTCTAGATGGCCATCAAGAAATTTCAGCATACATCAACTTCACAAACTTCTCCTTCCTTCTGTTCATTCTCCCATATTCTCCCGTATACATTGTCTTTCACGCATATCGGGTGACTGCTTTAACAGCTTATTTCTCTGTTAATTTTGCACAGATGGAGGTACACACACCTCTACTGTCTTCTTTTTCACATTTTCTCTTAGTCTTCTTTGTAGTTTGTCACTTTAAAAAATGAAATGAACTAGTGTAACTAATATTATAGTATGTACGGAGCTATCTAAGAAGATAACTGCATCTTAGTCCTATAAGCCAAGCAATCTAAGATAGTTCTACTTGATGTAAGGACTTGTATTATTCTAGGGTTGGAGATATGGCTTGGCAGTTACTTCCAGCAAACTGGGTACTTGATTCTCTGCACACACACGGGCAGATAATAGTCTGTAACTCAATTCCAGGAAAACTGAGTTTCTTTCCTGGCTTCTGCCAGCAAGTGATGTACATGCCAGCAAAACACTCAGATACATAAAAATAAATAAATACTTGGAAAGAATTTGTGTTGTTTTTGTCACACACACAGACACCCACACATACACACACACAGAGAGATACACACACACCAACACAGACACACACACACACNNACATAGACACACACACATACACACACATATATATACACACACAAAAACACACACACACACATATATATACATACATATATACGTATATATAACATATTCTTGTCATATATGTATATGTTTTCATTCTTGTGAATGTTCAAATATTTTGTAGTAATTTTTTCATTACTGCATCTTGCATGGAAGGACTCTCTTAGCTCACTGAGATGAGACAATTACTGTACTCTATTGCAAGGTACTTACTATGGTGGATGTCAGCCAGGTGCCTCCACCAGGGCTGTCTGTCACCACAGTCTCTGGAAACTTCTCATGTCACAATACCACACTCTTCAGGAGGATAATAATGTCCTGGCTTTAAAAATAATGTTAGTGGTGATTGGTCAGGATTAGAATCTCTCAAGCTGTTTACAGACTGTCCTGTGAACACAGCTTTCTTAAGATTGATCGGGAAGGAAATCAGGCAGCTAATACACGTCTCCAGGATATCCCTGTTCTCATGTGTTTGACATTTGCTTCCATATTTATCTTTTATTAGATGCTCTGATACAAACTTAAGATGTAGAAGACTTGAACATTTTAAAATCTTCAATTTAAAAACAACAGGTTATTAGGTTTGTTTCTCAGTCCCATTTTTATTCCACTTTCGAGATAAAAAAACACAACAAAACATTGAAACAACACTGTATTTGTGAAACATTTTATAGGTTGTTATCCCCATGTAGGGTAGATTTCTATTTTTCTGTATTTCAATAGTATACTCTTATTTTCCACATCTTTAATTCCAAAAGATTGTTTCTTATTAGACTTCTCTCAAGATAGTCATCCATCTTTGATTATCATCATCAAAATGATAGCACTTATTTTTACATCAAGAACATTTAACATGTCCAATACAATACTCTGTGTTGAATCTTTCAATCTTCATAACTACTTTCTATGGTAGGTGCCATTGTAGAGATGAAAATTCAAAACACATAGAATGAGGGTTAACAGTTTGCCCCTCATTTTCAGTTGCTCTCAAGCTCCACTGGAGACTGAATGATGGGTGCCAAGGTTTCGTTTCAAAGGTTCTCAGCCTCTCTGACTATCTGGAGCCCTTATTCTTTTGCTGGCTCCTGCCTTTTTCCTGCTTTGATTTTTTTCCCTGATAGGTCTCTGTATATGTATTTAGTTCCTTCCTAGTCCCCTTTCCAGTTTAATTGTGGGTTCTTTATCACCTCATAAATCCCCAGGGATTATCTACAAACCAACAGTGAATCTGGAAGTAGCCAGGGCTCCGTTTACAGGTATGTTCTTAGATGGCAAGATAATAGAGAGCTGGGAAATTAGTCATGATGAGTGTTGCTGTCAGTGGAAGGCAGGAAATTGCACTCCGTCAGTTCTGTTGACTGTAACTGCCTGGAGTTCTTACCGGGACACAAGGCAAAAATAATGACTGATGGTATTTGATTCATCTTTTTCGGCAAACTGGTGTTGAATCTCATTGTACATGCATGCTGCAGACGAGCCTTCCTTCTCGTTAGGGGAAGGGTGGGAATAAGGTGAAAAGGCGGAAGTTCCCTTTGTGGGCTTTTCCCTTCCTCCAAACCTGGTATGAATCCCACTTGGCATACGTTGCTAACATTTGGCCTGGGTAACTCCCACAGTGATGCCTAGTATATACAGGAAGTAAAATTCAACAGAGCGTCTTTGGCCACAACCCATGCTTCTCCAGAAGAGGAAATAAGCCATTATCCCACTCTCTACTTGCTGAACTCTGTAAGGTCAGCATGTACCCTCATCTCACTTCATTTGAACTACAGTGGTGTTTTCAAGGTGCAGAGGGAAACAATAGGAACAAGACCCAAGCAAAACTAAAATCTTATTTCCTACACTCAGGTAGCTCTTTTATTTATTTTTTAAATAAGGATTTATTTATTTATCTATCTATTTATCTATTTATCTATTTATCTATTTATCTATTTATCTATTTATCTATTTATTTATTTATTTATTTATTTATTTATTTATTTATTTATTTATGTGAGTACACTCTAGCTGTACAATGGTTGTAAGCCTTCATGTGGTTGTTGGGAATTGAATTTTAGGACCTCTGCTTGCTCTGGCTGGCCCTGCTTGCTCCAGTAGGTCAGCCCTGCTCCCTCCAGTCAATTCTACTTGCTCAGTTCCTGCTTGCTCCAGCCCAAATATTTATTATTATACATAAGTACACTGTAGCTGACTTCAGATATACCAGAAGAGCATATCAGATCTCATTATATATGGGTTGTTGTGAACCACCATGTGGTTGCTGGGATTTGAACTCAGGACCTCTGGAAGAAGAGCCAGTTCTTATCCACTGAGCCATCTCACCAGCCCCCCAGGTAGCTCTTAAGATTAGAGAGCGATAACTTTCCTAAGTTAGGTACATTTAGACATTCATTGGTGGCTTCGTAAGACAAAAAGCAGCTCATGAGACAGGCATGAGAAACCATCGAACTTTATTCCCTTAAAGGCATTTAAAGGTCTTTCAATAATAAAAGTAGCAACTATGACTATACAGGGAATATGTGAATTATAAACATTCCTACAGCAGATATATAGAAATCCAGAATGACAGGCATTAAACTTGTTATCTGTAAGAGATCCAACCAAGGCATGGGCCAACATTTCTAGATACTAGGGCTAATATCTGTCACATATTCTATCTGACTATCAACCTATTTTTCATGATAGTAGGCACTAGCAGCATCCAGTTGCCATCTTCTCTGTGTTGGAGCACACCACACAGCTCAACATTACTCATGCCGTCATTGCCATTGTCACAAAGTATAGTAATATTATATTCCTTTAATAGAAGCAAAGACTAAGAATTAATGATGGGCACAATTCAGAAACAACTTATGGAACCTTTTAGCTAAGAGTCAGGAGAAGAGGAAGATCACTAGAAATAAGAAGAAGCTAAGGATGACCAGAGATACTGTTTTGTATTCTTAGCCCTTGTAGGAGTGAATTAGAAGTAGATGGAGGGGTGAAAACCCGATTCAACTGCAGGAAGGAGCAGAGGAGGTGGTAGAGGGGTATTGGACTGGATAGAGAGAATGAAGAGAAGGAAGTGGAAGAGGAAGAAGGTAAGCAAAGGAGAAGAGGGTTAAGACATTACTTTAGACAAATGCAGCATCAAAGAAAAACCTGGAGACTGCTAGCTATTCTGCTCCTTGGAAAACACCATATCCTGAGACGACCGAGAAGATCCGCTGCACTCAGAGCATTTGGTAAGTGACCTCCTGAAGTCCCACAGCTGCCAATGGGAGCACAGTGGACTCCAGGATCCATCACTCCACAAAAATACCTTTCTGCCTGGTCCTTTCTGCTAGGACAGACTGCTAGCTAGTCTGCTCCCTGGAAGACACCATATCCTAAGGCATCCCAGAAGATCTGCTGCACTCAGAGCACTTAATATCACATCCTGTGGCATTCCAGAAGATCCTCTGCACTCAGGGTAACTGACACTACAACCTGAGGTATCCCGGGAGACCTGCTGCACACAGGGCACCTGAGCAACTGATCGCCAGCTTGTCTGCTCCTTTGAAGACACCACAGCTTGAAGGCATCTCAGAAGTTCCTCTGTACACATGGTAACTGGGCATCCGACACCTACAACAGTCTGAAGACATCCTAGGGGCTCTGTGGCATGCAGGGCAACTGACCCAACAGACTGAAAGCCTCCCTGGAGTTCTGCTGCACACAGGGAAACAGAAACCACAGTCTATAACTCCCCTCACCCCCAGAGAACAGCTTCACACAGGACAACAGCTTGACTCCTCCTCTGGAAAACCAACAGTCTGAAGGCATCCCAGGAGATCTACTCCAGCCAGGGTAACAGATCAGCAGCTTCTCTGTTCCTCTGTAGACCTCCCAGTTGGAAGGCCTCACAGGAAGTCTGTTACAGCCAGGGCTGTAGGCCTACCAGGAGACCTGAAGCAACACAGGGACAAAAGAAGCAAACTCTAGACAATCACCCAGATCAGCAAACACCAGGGACAACCAGATGGCAAAAGGCAAGCTCAAGACCATAAACCAATAAACATGGGCATCATCAGAAACAAGCTCCCCCATCACAGCAAATCTCAAATATACCAACGCATCTGAAAGAAAGCCGACATAAAATCTTATCTCATAAAGGTACTAGAGTCCTTTAAGGAAGATATAAATAACTCACTGAAAGAAATAATGGTAAACACAGGAAAACAGGTAGAAGTCCTTAAAGAGGAAACAAACCCTTAAAGGCCCTTAAAGAGGAAAGAGGTCAGAAATTATAGATGTAAGTATCACCAACAGGATACAAGAGATAGAAGAGATAATCTTAGGTGTAGAAGGTACCATAGAAGAGATTAACATAACCATCAAAGAAAATTCAAAACATAAAAACTCCTAACACAAAACATCGAGGAAATTCAGGACACAATGAAAAAAACAAATCTAAGAATAATTGCAGTAGAGGAGAAAGAAGATTCCAAGCTCAAAGAACCTGAAAATATCTTTAACAAAATCATAGAAGAAAACTTCCCCAACCCAAAGAAAGAGGTGTACATAAATGTACAAGAAGCCTACAGAGCTCCAAATAAATGGGACTAGAAAAGAAAATCCTCTCGTCACACAATAATTATAACACTAAATACACAGAACAAAGAAAGAATATTAAAAGCTGCAAGGGGAAAGTTCCAAGTAACATACAAAGGTAGACCTATCAGAATTACATCAGACTTCTCAACAGAGATTATGAAAGCCAGAAGAGTCTGGACAGATTTCATGCAGACTCTAAGAGAACACAAATGTCAGCCCAGGCTACTATAGCCAGCAAAACTCTCAATCAAAATAGACAGAGAAAACAAAATATTCTAGGACACAACCAAATTCAAACAGTCTCTATCTACCAATCCAGCTCTACAGAGGATCCTAGAAGAAAAACTCCAACACAAGGAAGGTACCAAAACCAAAGAAAGGACAAGATATTAAGCATCTCACAACAAAGCCAAAAGGAGAGCCACAAGCACATAAAGCCACCTACAAAAGCAAATATAACAGGAACCAACAGTCACCTATCTTTAGTATCTTTCAATATTAATGAACTCAACACACCCTTAAAAAGATATAAACTAACAGACTGGATATGCAAACAGGATCCAGCATTTTGCTGCATATAAGAAACACACCTCAATAACAAAGACAGGCACTATCTCAGAGGAAAAGAATGGAAAAAGTTATTCTAAGCAAAGGGCCCCAAGAAACAAGCTGGAGTTTCCATCCTAATATCTAATAAAATAGACTTTCAACCAAAAATTATCAGACATTATGAGGAAGGACACCTCATATTCACCAAAGGGAAAATCTACTAAGAGAAAGTCTTAATTCTGAACATCTATGTCCCAAATGCAAGGGTGCCCACATTCATAAAAGAAACTGTTAAAGCTTGAAACACACATTGAAACCCACACAATATTAGTGGCAGACTTCAACACCACACTCTCATCATTGAAACAGAAACTAATAGAGGTTATGAACCAAATGAGTTTAACAGATATCTATAGAATATTTCACCCTTAAACAAAAGAATACACCTTCTTCTCAGCACCACATGGTAGCTTCTCCAAAATCAACCACATAGTTGGTCACAAAACAACCCTCTACCAATACAAGAAGATTGAAATAATCCCATGCATACTATCAGATCACTATAGCTTAAGGCTGGTCTTTAGTAACAGCAAAAACAACAGAAATCCCACATACACTTGGAAACTGAACAACTCTACTGAATGATAACTTGGTCAGGGAAGAAATAAAGAAAGAAATTAAAGACTTCCTGAAATTTAATGAAAATGTTTACACATCATACTGAAACTTATGGGACACAATGAACACAGTACTAAGAGGAAAATTCATAGCACTAAGTGCCCTGATAAAGAAACTGGAGAGATTTTACACTAGAAACTTAATAGCACTCCTGAGATCCCTAGAACAAAAAGAAGCAAACTCCCCCAAGAAGAGTAGAAGGCAGAAAATAGTCAAAACTCAGGGCCAAAATCAACCAAATAGAAACAAAGAGAACAATACAAAGAATCAACAAAAATGAAAGCTGGTTCTTTTAGATAATTAACAAGATAGATAAACCCCTAGCCAAACTAACTAAAGAGCCCAGAGGCAGTATCCAAATTAACAAAACCAGAAATGAAAAGGGAGATATAACAACAGAACCAGAGAAAATTAAAAAATTCATTAGATCCTTCTACAAAAGCCTCTACTCAACAAAACTGGAAAGTCTAGATGAAATGAATGATTTTCTAGACAGATACCATGTACCAAAGTTAAATCAAAGGAAGGTAAACTATCTAAACAGGCCCTTATCCCACAAAGAAATAGAAGAAATCATTAAAAACTTCCCAACCAAAAAAAAGCCAAGAACCAGATGGATTTAGTGCAGAATTCTGCCGGACCTTCAAAGACGAACTGATACCAATATTCCTCAAACTATTCCATAAAATAGAAATAGAAGGACCACTACCTAATTCATTCTATGAAGTCACAATTACTCTAACACCTAAACTACACAAGGACCCAACCAAAAAAGGGAACTTCAAACCAATCATGCTAAGAATATTGATGCAAAAATACTCAATAAAATTCTTGTAAGCCAAATCCAAGAACACATCAAAATTTTCATTCACCTTGATCAAGTAGGCTTCATCCCAGGGATGCAAGGTTGGTTCAATATATGAAAATCCATTAACATAATCAACTATATAAGCCCAAAGGAAAAAAATCACATGATCATTTCCTTAGATGCAGAAAAAGCATTTGACAAAACACACCACCCCTTTACGTTAAAAGTATTGGAGAGATCAGGAATACAAGGCCCATACATAAACATAATAAAAGCAATTTACTGAAAGTCAACACCTAATATCAAATTAAATGGAGAGATACTTGAAGTAATGCCACTAAAATCTGGGACAAGACAAGGATGCCCACTCTCCCTTATCTATCCAATACAGCACTCAAAGTGCTAGTTAGAAGAATATGACAACGACGACAACAACAACAACAACAACAACAACAACAACAACAAAAAGAGATCAAGGGGATACAAATTGCCAAAGAAGTGATAAATGTATCACTATTTGCAGATGGTATGATAGGATATATACGTGACTCCAAAAATTCTACCAGAGAATTTTTCCAGCTGATAAACAAATTTAGCAAAGTGAATGGATATAAAATTAACTCAAATAAATAAGTAGCCTTCCTTTATACAAATGATAAACAGGCTAAGAAATTAGGGAAACAATACAACATCCTTCACGCTAGCCACAAATAATACAAAATATCTATGGGGTAACTCTAACCAAACAAGTGAAAGATCTGTATGACAATAACTTCATGTCTCTCAATAAAAAAAATTGAAGAAGATTTCAGAAAATGGAGAGATATTCCATGCTCATGGATTGGCAGAATCAACACAGTTAAAATGGCCATCCTACCAAAAGTAATCCACAAATTTGATGCAATCTCCATCAAAAATCCCAACACAATTCTTTAAAGACATAGAAAAAGCAATTCTAAAATTAATCTGGAAAGGCAAAAAAACCAGAATAGTGAAAACAATTCTTAACAATAAAAGAACAACTATGGGAATTACCATCCCTGACTTCAGAGCAATAGTGATAAAAACTGCATGGTATTGGTTCTGAGACAGACTCATTGATCAATGGAATAGAACTGAAGACCCAGAAATAAAACCATACACTTAGGCATACGTAGACTTTGACAAAGAAGCCAAAACCACACAATGGAAGAAAGAAAGCATCTTGAATAAATGGTGCTGGTCTAACTGGCTGACTGTATGTAGAAAAATGAAAATAGACCTATATTTGTCACCTTGCACAAAGCTCGAGTCCAAATGGATCAAGGACCTCAACATAAAACCAGATACACTGAATTTAATAGATGAGAAGGTGGTAAAGAGCATTGAATGCACTGGCACTGGAAATTTTCCTAAACAGAACTCCAATGGATCATGTTCTAAACCCAAGAATTGATAAATGGCACCTCATGAAACTGGAAAACTTCTGTAAGGCAAAGGACATAGTCAATAAGTCAAATTGGCAACCTAGAGATTGGGAAATTTTTTTTTCACTAACCCCACATCCCATAGATGGCTAATATCTAAAATATATAAAGAACTCAAGAAGCTAAAAATCCAAAAATCCAAACAACCCAATAAAAAAAAATGGGGTATGGAACTAAACCAAGAATTCACAACAGAGCAATCTTTCGAGTGACTTAGAAGCACCTAAAGAAATGTTCATAGTCCTTGCTGATCAGAGAAATGAAAACCAAAATGACCCTGAGATTCTACCTTACACCAATCAGAATGGCAAAGATCAAAACCTCAGGTGACAACACATGTTGGTGAGGATATGGACAAAGAGGAACATTCTTCCATTGCTGGGGGGATTGCAAGTTGGTACAACCACTCTGGAAATCAATCTGGAGGTTTCTCAGAAAATTGGAAATAGATCAACCTGAAGACTGAGCAATACCGCTCTTGGTAATATACCCAAAAGGTACCTCACCATGCCATAAGAGTACATGTTCCACTATGTTCATAGAGCCTTATTTGTGATACCCAGAAGCTGGAAACAACCCAGATGTCCCATGACAGAACAATGGATACAGAAAATTCGGTTCATTTACACTATGGAATACTACTCAGCTATTAAGAACAAGGGCATCCTGACTTTTGCAGGCAAGTGGATGGAACTAGAAAATATCATCCTGAGTGAGATAACTCAGACCCTAAAGGACATGCATGATATGTACTCACCAATAAGTGAATTTTAGCTAAAAAAAAAAAAAAATACAGAATACCCAAAATACAGTCCACAGACCTCAGAAAACTCAACAAGCCTAAGGGCCTAAGTGAGGATGCTTCAGTCCCACTTAGGAGGGAGAA
>NC_034608.1:79135615-79161696 GCF_900095145.1 Mus pahari | reverse complement strand
TGTGTCAAGTTGACACAAAGCTATCCAGTACAGGAGGGAAAGAGTGCAGTGTGGTGGGGAAGAGGGAAACATGATCTGGTGTGGTGGGGGGGAGCTGAAGTCCTCAGAAGAAAGAAAGAATGAAAATAGGCAACTTTGGGAGGTAGGAAGTTTGTGGAACCCTCAAGAATGTACCAGAGACCTGGGAGGTGAGAGACTCTCAGATTTCAAAGTGAGGGGAAGCCTAGATGAAATGCCCTACAGTGGAGAGAGGGAACTTGTAGACCCACCTCCAGTAGAAAGACAGGGCATCAAGTGAGGGAGGGGGGTTGCCATCCTACATTAAAAACTCTGACCCATAATTGTTCTTGTCTGAAAGAACTACGGGGAAGTAAATGGAGAAGAGCCTGTGGAAAAGAAGGTCCAGTGACAGGCACAGAGTAGAATCCAGCTCAAGGGGAGACCCCAAGGCCTGACACTATTACTAAAACAATGGAGCACTCACAAAAAAGGACCTATCATGACTGCCCTCCGAAAGACCCAACAAGCAGCTGAAAGAGATGCAGATATTTGCACCCAACCAATGGACAGAAACTGCTGACCTATGTGGTTGAATTAGGGAAAAGGTAGAAGAAGCTGACGAGGAGAGCTACCCTGTAGGAGGACCAGCAGTCTCAATTAACCTGGACCCCCGAGATCTCTCAGACACTGGATACCAGGCAGGACACTCAAGCTGATATGAGGCCCCCAACATATATACAGCAGAGGACTGCGGATCTGGGTCCAGTCACAGAAGATGCACCTAACCTCAAGAGACTGGAGGCCCCAGGAAGTTTAGAGGTCTGGTAGGGTGGGAGGGCCATCCTCATGGAGGCAGGGGGGATGGGGAGGAGGTATGGGTTGTGTAACAGTTGGGGGGTGAACCAGGATGGGAATAAAATCTGTAGTATAAATAAATAAATAAATAAATAATACAAATATTAAAAAAATAAAAACCTGAAATATGTAGCAAAGGAAGATGCCAGGTATTTCAGGAATTGTTAATTAAATCTCCATTAGTGAGAAATAGATTGGTTTATTGTTATACGTGTGCATTATCAGTCTAATGAGTCATTTATAATGAATGATGGTCCATTTGAAAAGCTGTCATGATAGTATATTAGCAGATATAAATATGTTTCTTTAAAAAGTATAACTGGAAAAGGTTCTCATTATCACAAGGGCTCCAAATCTAATTTGTTTGATAAAAATCACTTAAAACAGAAATGAACAATAATAGATATAACAGTATTATATCATCATTTCTGTTTTATTGACCAGCCTACCATTTTGTCACAATACCAATGCCATTAAATTGATACTACTGAAATTCCTATTTAACCAGAGACACTGAGTCCACTAAATCACAGATTTAGTTTGCATCTAGGATTATTCTATATTGAAGCTCGTACTGATTTTGACATCCCGTAGAGTCTTGAAGACATTCGATGGGAGGTGAAGAGTGTCATCTGCATCCTGTACACATGACATATAGAACTTTTGAATTTTCACAGAAATGCTTTAAATTTCAAATAGTGTGACCTTATGCCTCAGTAATAGTTAACCTTTTTTCATATTTTAGTTTATCTAGCCATAAAATGAGGATTATAAAGTATACAGCTTCTTTTGGGAGGATTAAATCAGTAAACCCAAGAAAACATGTAGTAGAATGCCAGGAAAACTTACAGTGTTCTCTGGAGTAAGCATCACTTTCTCTAGCTTATGGTATCTGTCTTTGATACTTTTTTTTATGTGAGATAGAATTTTTAGGGCTGGTGAAATGGCTCAGCAGTTAAAAGTACCGACTGCTCTTCCAAAGGTCCTGAGTTCAAATCCCAGCAACCACGTGGTGTCTCACAATGATCCGTAACGAAATCTGATGCCCTCTTCTGGAGTGAAAGTGTTTTCCTTCTTTGACCTGGAACCCTTTGGGGAAACAAAACACCCATAGGAGGAGATACGGAGACCAAGTGTGGAGCAGAGACTGAAGGAAAAGCCATGCAGAGACTTTACTACCCGGGGACCCATCCCATATACAATCACCAAAGCCAGACACTATTGTGGATACCAACAGGTGCTTGCTGATGAGCCTGACGTGGCTGTCTCCTTAGAGGCTCTCCCAGTGCNTGACAAGTGNAGGAGNAAGTGAATGGGTNGAGGAGCNCCCTCAGAGAGGCAAAGGGGAGGGGGGACGGAATGGGAGGGAATTGTGGAGGGGAAATCTGGAAGGGGAATATCATTTGAAATGTAAATGAATAAAATGATTTTATAAAAATAAATAATAAAACATTTTCATAGTGTTAAAAAATAAACCTTATAAAGTTGGGTTACCTAGAAAGCTTGGGTTGAGGAAGTATATCTGTTTTTTATAAAATTTGCATTTCCCTGATGATTAAGGATGTTGAACATTTCTTTAAGTAGTTTTCAGCCATTGGAGATGCCTCTGTGGAGAATTCTCAGTTTAGCTCTGCATCCCAATTTTTAATTGGGTTATTTGTTTTATTGGAGTCCTATTTCTTGAGTTCTTTGTATATTTGGGGTATTAGCCTTCTATCAGATGTAGTGTTAGTAAAGATTTATTTCCTAATCTGTAGGTTGCTATTTTGCCATATTCATGGTATCCTTTGCCTTACAGAAGCTTTTTCAAATCATGAGGTCCCATTTATCAACTGTTGATCTTAGAGTCTGAGCCATTGGTGTTCTGTTCAGGAAATTTTCCCTGTGTCAATGTGTTCAAGGCTATTTTACACTTTCTCTTCTATTAGATTCAGCGTCTCTGGTTTTATGCGGAGGTCTTTCATCCACTTGGACTTGAGCTTTGAACAAGGAGATAAGAACGGATCAACTCGCATTCTTCTACATGCAGACCTCCAGTTAGACCAGTAGAATTTGTTAAATATGCTTTCTTTTTTCCACTGTATGGTTTTGGCTTCTTTGTCAAAGATCAAGTGTCCATAGGTGTGTGGGTTTACATCTGAGTCTTCAATTCTATGATGTCTGTCTCTGTACCATACTATGTTTTGTTGTTGTTCTTTTGTTTTTTTTTTTTTTGTTTGTTTTTGGTTTTGTTTTATCGGGTTTGCTCTGTAGTACAGCGCGAGGTTGGAGATGGTGATTCTCCAGAAGATTTTTTATTGTTGAGAATTGTTTTTGCTATCCTGGGTTGTTTGGTTGGTTGTTTGGTGGTTGTTTGTTTCATATAAATTTGAGAATTGCTCTTTCCATGTCTGTGAAGAATTGTCTTGGAACTTGGATGGGGATTGCTTTGAACCTGTACATTGCTCTTGAGAGGATGGGTAATTTTACTATGTTAACCTACCAATCCCTGAACGTGGTAGATCTCTCCGTCTTCTGAGGTCTTTTTCTATTTTTTTTTCTTGGGAGACTTGAAATTTTTGTCATCCCGATCATTCACTTGTTTGGTTAGAGTTACACTAAGATATTTTATATTATTTGTGACTATTGTGAAGGGTATTATTTCCTTCTTTTCTTTCTCACCCTGCCTATCAAAGCAAGGCTAGTGATTTGTTTGGGTTTATTTTATACCCAGTCACTTTTCTGAAGTTATTTATCAACTGTAGAATTCTCTGGTAGAATTTTTGGGGTCGCTTTTATATACTATCCTATCCTTTGTAAATAGTATACCTTGACTTCTTCTTTGCCAATTTGTATCCCCTTGATCTCCTTTAGTTGTCTTATTGCTCTGGCTACAATTTCAAATACTGTATTGAATAAATAGGGAGAGAGTGCACAGCCTTGTCTTTTCCCTGTTATTAATGGGGTTATTTCAAGTTTCTCTGCATTTAATTTGATATTTGCTGTTGTTACCAACAGCAAATTTAGGATTAACATAGTAAATCACTGTGTGTTACAAATAAGGCTGCTATGAACATAGTGGAGAACTTGTCCTTGTGGTATGGCAGAACATCTTTTGCGTATTATCAGGAGTGGTCTAGCTGGGTCTACATTATCTAAGGAAATGTCAGATTGATTTCTAGAGTGGTTGTATCAGTTTGCAAATCAACCAGCAATGGAGGAGTGATCCTCTTTTTTACACCCTCGACAGCATGTGCTGTCACTTGAGTTTTTGATCTTAGCCATTCTGACTCTTCCCTGCTGGCCAGCCTTCACCTTCAGACAAGTGCTGGGCAGGTTTCAGAGAGATAAATCCAGACAATCACAGGGGTGGACCCTGCAAGTTGCAGCATTGACATGCCAGGCAACGTGGGCTCACTTGGGATATAGTGGCCCAAGTGTCACAGAGTAATGAAGTATATTTTTAGGTGTGAGGTCAGCTCAATAGGAGAGATTTAATTCCTGGTTCTGACAGTTGCTGGGAGAAGAAGAATCACTCTTTGTAGAAGGTGTGCCCACTGGTGGGAATGTCATGCTCCTGGGAATGGCCACATACTCATGCAAGTATGTTTACACAGGAGCAGCACTAACTAGACTTGGTACAATGATAAAAAAAATACATGAAATTAGGAGGGGAATGGGTTGAGGCTATAGGGAGAGCTGGACGCAAGAAGGAGGGGTAGATATGATCATATTTCATTGTATTTTTGTATGAAATTGTCAGGAATGAAGGGAAAGGCAGAACATGTATTCCTGGTGTTTTATTATCTCCCATTCTAAGTGATAGGATAGACCTGCGTTAGCTTATTGCTCCTTTTTAATGTGAAATCATATTCATTAAATACTCAAACTCAGATCCTATTAAAGTAATGTCCTTACTGAATGGATATTACTCAATTTTGACTTCTTCCTGAATCTTGTGCTACCTATCCCTCCAAAAACCCAAAGAAAAAGATCTCTGCTAATGTTCGTCCAAGATTTATTTGACTTCTGGCTTTTAACTCAGCATAGGTGAGTGGAATGAATCATCAGAAGGTTGACAGCTCTCAAGGACACTAGAGACCTCTGCATGCACTGCTGTCACTGTCAAGGAAGAATAAATGTACTCACGAAGATTGACACTTTTGCTGCCATAAGCTGTTTCTGTTGTAAACCCAGTTGTTCCAAGGACAGAAAGAGTCTCCAATATCTCAGTAGTGCAGAACATGGAAATCTGGGTGCTTTATTTGACAGTCTGTGGTCTCTGGCTAGTTAGTGCTTTATGAGAAACTGTGGGATAAAGTTATGGGCTAAGTGGGTAAATGTACTCACTGAGCAAGCATGAGAGCCTGAGTTCAAACTCCACGCCCTATGTTGAACAGACGCTTGTAACCACAATGCTATGAGACCCAGAGAAAGAAGAATCCCTGGGATTTACTGCCTAGCCGAAGGCTCAGTTGGAGACTTATTCAAGGGAATAAGGTGGCATACTATAAAGAAAGACATCTGATGTGCACCTTTAGTCTCTGTGTAAAATAAATGTGCACATGCAACAACATACACACACACACACACATGCACATATACATGCACATACACACACACACAGAGGAAGAGAGAGAGAGAGAGAGAGAGAGAGAGGAGAGAGAGAACTCACATATACCCTAATACACACATGAAACCAAATTCATTATTAAAAATGTATCTCCATTGTATTAAGATGACCCATAAGATTCAAATATATCTCTTTTATTTGTGGAATTTATTGTGTAAAACAATGTATTTAAAAAGCAATGATGCCAGCACACACCTTTAATCTCAGCTACCAGGAGGCAGAGGCAGAGGCAGAGGCAGAGGCAGAGGCAGAGGCAGAGGCAGAGGCAGAGGCAGAGGCAGAGGCAGAGGCAGAGGCAGAGGCAGAGNAGGCAGAGGCAGAGGCAGAGGCAGAGGCAGAGGCAGAGGCAGAGGCAGAGGCAGAGGCAGAGGCAGAGGCAGAGGAGGCAGAGAGGATCTTTATGAGCTAAAAGTCAGCCTGGTCTACCTAGTGATTCCCAGGCTAGCCCGAGCTACATAAAAAAACAAAAACAAAAACAAAACAAAACAAAAAGCAAAAGCAGAAACAACAACAAAAAAAAAAAAACAAAAAAAAATTTAAAGAGGAAGGGGGAGAGAATATTTTCACACCTCTGTCTTCCATATTTTTTAAAATCTGATAAACAGTGGATGGATGAGTTTTATTATTTTAAAGCAAATGCCTTGGTTGAGGGCCAATGATCTTTCTGTTAACAGACCAACTTTGGAAACATGACCAGCAGAAATGTTAGTATATCAAGAATTCAAATTATTCTGGAAAGTACAGAAGAATTCATAATATCAAATATCTTTTGAATCATGATCTCATCTTTCACAGTATGCATCTCTCTTCCAGACATTTAGACACACAAATACCCTCAATTCCACATCTGATGGCTCAAATGCCTTACCAAATATAGGACCATATGATTTCTTACCCAGAACTAAAGACCCCAAAGCCTCCCTACCATATTTTCTTCCAGGAGACATACCTCTTATTGGGGGGGGGGGAAGATGGGGCACTGTTCCTGTGAACAGCACCTGCTCACTAAGGACGTGCCCACAGTCTTCCAGAGCATTCTGCATCTCAAGAGTTCTCTCACTTGGTACTGTTCGTTCAAGTTTGGCTTGCATAATGAACAGACCATGCTGTGAGCAATAGCAAAACGGGGATACTATATTTTTGCATTTCATATCTGGTATTTCATAGAAGATAAGAAAATTATGACTTAAAAAACAAAATCTTTGACAAATATATTGAAGCTAAGTTGGGATTGATAGTTATTATCCAGTTCTTTGGTCATCTCTCCCCCTGAATATTAGAGGAGCATTTAGGTCCCTCTCTCCTCTCTTTTTCAAGATCCTATCTGTTTACCCACACCTGTCCTTTTGTGAGCACCGCATTGGCCTCATTTCTGCTGTTGCCAGCTCCTTTACCTTACATTATAACCACTATAAGAAGGAATTATTTGTATTATATATTAGTAGTAATATACAAATTGTGCCCAAGGAGCGTTTTCCTTTGTATTTAGATGGTTTTGGAGTATTTCCCAGTATATTTTAAGAAAATGTATGAGGGGACAGGTTTTAACTTCTATGAGTCCTTTCTCTATAATATGAAAGACATCATGTCTGTTTTCTAAATTGTGTCTGGCCCTATGAATAAAACCATGTTTGACTCTGCACTCTAATTAATGGAGTTCACTTTCTGGCCAGGTCTCTACTGGCAGCCCAGGATGGACGAGAGCCAAATCTAAGATTAGTTGCTCTACACACACACACACACACACACACACACACACACACACACACACACACACACACACACACCGGGTGGCCGATCAGCAAATGCAATTAAGCTGGTGGTTGTGTAAAGGTTTCATTGCAAAATGTAAGTTTTATATCTCCAATAGCTTCACGTACTTTATATATTTATCCTTAAAAAACTTCCCTCTGAGCTTCAACTCCCCAGAATAGGATAAACTGACAACTCACTTCAGCAACTGTCTTTACTAACTTGGACTTGCTTTTCAATAATTTCACACTCTAGGTTAAATTTAAACCTGTCCTACATCCACAGCGAAAGACACTGTGAAGAGCACAGCCCTCCCAATGGGCCTGCCTTGGTCACAGCCTCATCACTGCCTGATTCGGGCTATTACTCAAACACTGTAAACCTCAGCTTTTTTACCTAGGAAATCAGAAACCTTTGGAATCCACGTCTCCTCAGAACTTTCCTATAGACAAACTGGGTTTTAGCACCCAGTGCAAGCATTCATCACATACTGCTTGACATTATTACTGTTACTATTGTTGAAAGTATCACATTTATCTACATGAGGAAGGCAAAGGCCATCATTAAACGTGGACTGTTTTAATCCAGTTAAAACTGATCCCCATTGCCAACTGACATGGGGACAGGTTAGCTCCCAGGATCCCGAAATATTTACAGCTACTGGATATTCTTTCTTGTAGATAAGAATATAGCTCTGTGATACTCTAACAGATAACATTCTCTGGGTCTTTTTTTTTTTTATCTCTCTCAATCTTTCTCTCCCTCTCTCTTTCTTCCTCCCTCCTCCCTTTTCTCCCTCCCTCTTTTCCTCCCTCCCTTTCTTCTTCTCTCCATCCTTTCCTCTCTCTACTTTTTTTTCCCCCTGAGACAGGGTTTCTCTGTATAGCCCTGGCTGTCCTGGAACTCACTCTGTAGACCAGACTGGCCTCAAACTCAGAAATCCGCCTGCCTCTGCCTCCCAAGTGCTGGGATTAAAGGCGTGCTCCACCACTGCCCGGCTATTGCTGTTGTTGTTAAAATTGTGGATTGTCTCAGAAAAAAAAAGAATGTTTTTAAGGTGAAATTTTTTCTCTTTCTTAAAAAAACAGGGTTAAAGGTTTTGAGACCTGGCACAGAATGTCAGGAGCTGCATTATTTTGAGGGAGAAACAGAAATAATGTATATTCTTAGGGGAGGGCAGTAATCTCACTGAGCTGTGTTTCTGTAGCAACACCATCAAATAGACAAATGTACAGCTTTGACATTACCTAAAGATGCTTAGTTGATGCTGTTTTTATATAGAGTGACAAAAAATCTTGGCTTGCTGGAGTTGAAAACAGTCTTGCATATAGAAGTCCGAAGCAGAAGCAACATCTCATTAGGAGCAGCTATCAGGATACAAATATATGTTTTAGGATTCACTTTTGAAATAGCTACATGGCCCTTGAGGCTTTCCAAAACATGATCAGATTGAATCAAAGGATCCTGAAACAGTTTTTGTTTTTCTTAACAGTAAAATTTCTTCTCCCATCTCTCTCTTCCTGCTTCTACCTCTTCTATTCCCTCTCTTCTTTCTCTTTCTGGTCTGTTACGCACCGAGAACCTCCGCTCACCACAGAGCCTCTGTGTTGGTGTCCTGCCTGGTTAGAGGCCCAGAACTACAAGGTCAAGTGACGATGAATGGGTACCTAGCATTGAGCCCAAATGAAACTTTCATCTTTGTACGATGTTCATATTAAAGATTTTTTTAAAGTAGCAATGTAAAATAGCTACCCACCTCATGTTTTCCATACTAATTTACATTCCACAAAAAGATTGTGAGGTTTCATTTTCCACAAATATTTACTTTTTGTCCTTTGAGTAATCATTGCTCTGATGGGAGTTAGATAGCCAGAAACAACTAGATTCTTTCAAACTCTAAAAGAACAACAAAAATAAATCATTAAGTGTGAGGTGATTTTGTATTTAGCACTAAGTATTGTTATTAATTAGACCTGGGATATTCCCATAATGAGAGCTTAGCCACTCATGGGGAAGCTGACACTTGTAAATTGAAATCTCCATCTTGCCAAAGTATTGTGAATGAGACTTTGTCATAGAGACAAAAATGCCTACCTTTCCAGCATGCCTTTTTATCATCATTCTGGTCTTTCAAACTCACACCAGACTATCTTGTAATGCTCACTTTATAGAATTCTACCACATTAGCAGCTCCAAATTCTTCCGCATCCTTCCTGAAAACAAGTTCCTAGGACACAGGAAACACATGGTTAATTTTGAAGAGGAGTAATGCCTACGCTGATTTTCTTAATTGGGTACCCATTTTACTAATATGACAGAACACCTTCCAGAGATGATTTAATGAGGAAAGTTTATGTTGGCTCATGGCTTGAAGACATCATGGCAAAATGAACGGAAGTAAAAGGCTCCAAGCCAGCAGGAACATGCATGGGACTCCTCACTTCCTCATGTTTTGGAAAGAAAATATTGGACAGGAAGTAGGCTGATATATAAACTTCAATTTCAATAATCTAGCAACTCCAGTTAGGCTGTATCTTTCAAAGGTTATATAACTTTCCAAAATTGTACATGTAGCTGGGAAACACATGTTAAAACACATGTATCTGTAGGGATATTCCTCCTCCTCCTCCTCCTCCTCCTCCTCCTCCTCATCATCATCATCATCATCATCATCATCATCTCCCTCCTTCTCCTCCTCTTCCTCTTCCTCCTCCTTTTCCTCTTTTTCCCAGAAAAGGTTCCTTTGTGTAGCCTTGGCTGTCTGGAAAGTAGCTCTGTAGACAAGCTTGACTTCAAACTACCTGCCTCTGCCTCCTAAGTTCTATAGCCCTGGCAATTCTGTAGACCAGGCTGATCTTGAACTCACAGATCTGCCTACATTTATTTCCCAAGCACTGGTATTAAAGGCATGCACCACCACCACCCAGTGACATTTCTCTTTCAAACCATATCAGTGTCCACAGTAACACGGGGTGCATATAACAATGGTTGTCTAATATTATACTCAAGTAAAACTTAAATTGTCATATTCTCAACTAATTATGTGTTATCCAGCTCTCCCAAACTAAATGCAGCTTATTCTTGAGGCTTATAGGTAATCATTGTGCTGGAATCTTTGAGTTGTTCAGAGGAAAAGAGGAATGAGCCTCCTTTTCCTTTTGTGACCTGAAGAAGATCATGGGACATTCTTCCTGGAAGTCAAGCCACCAGATCAACAAGAAGCAGATATAGTGAGAATCGGACACATGTGAGCCTCAAGAAATTAGAATGAAGGCTGATATTGGCTCATGTAAATATGTCAGGACTCCTTACTCCCAAGAAAGCTACAAGGGCCTCCATAATTGTCCTAGTTAGCATTACTTGTCAACGTGATGCAGCCTAGAATCACTTGAAAGTGAGTCTTGAGCAATTGTACTTACTGTGTTGGTTTGGGGACAGGTCTGTAAATGATTGTCTTATCTGTCTTAATTGATGTAGAAGGACCCAGTCTCCTACATACATCTATATCCAACATCATTGTGGGTGGTGCTATTTCCTGGACAGGTGGTCCTAGGCTTCTTAAGGAAGCTAACTGAGCATGGGTCAGTGAAGAAGGCAGGGAGCAGCATGCTTCCATGACTGTTGGTTTCAACTCTTTCTTCAGTTCCTGCTCTGAGTTCCTTCAGTGATCCACTATGACCTGGGAGTGTAAGCCAAACAAAACTTTCCCAGATAGGGTAGTTTTTGTCAGTGTGTTTTATTCCAGCAACAAAAAAGAAACTAAAACAATAATGGATTGAGAGTTTAACTAAATTAATTAAATCAAGGTTTAGAAATAGTGAAGATGTTACTGTGTCCAATATTACACACACACACACACACACACACACACACACACACACACACACAAAGAGAGAGACAGAGCGAGAGCGAGAGCGAGCGAGAGAGAGAGAGAGAGAGAGAGAGAGAGAGAGAGAGAGAGAGAGGGAGAGGGAGAGAGAGAGATTCTGGAAACGAGGCCATTGCTGTCCATTTAGTGATGTGCTTTGTTATTATTTTCTTCATTTCTCTGCACTTAGAAAGGCTGATCGTCAACACCACTGAGATATGATGTGAAATCTTACTAGTTTATACCTCGCTAATTTTCATTTACACATGGCGGTTCTAATATTAAGTTGGTTAAGTTGCAATGCTTAACAGATAGGATATTTTGCTGGTATTGAGATAGTAAATGAAAAGAATTAAACATTCTGGTTTTCAACCCTGCAAACTGAAATGTCACACAGGCTTCTCATGGAGCTTTTTATATTATATTAATTGACACTAGTCAGTGCAACATTTTATCATTATTTTCACAAGCAAGGTAAAAACGATGCGTGGAATCCTTTTGTTCTTATCTAAAGACTTGATACACCTGCCATATTGGTGCACGGTAATGTTCACACTACTAGTATTTTCATTGCAGTATTTGCTTTTTCTAGTTTAGATGGGAAGTTTTTTTGTTTGTTTTTTTTACTCAAAGCTGCTATGGTGCTTAGGGTACAGAGAAATATGATATATATATAGAAATATGACAGACATATATACACATCAAAGATAAAGACACAGACATATACACAAATCACAAATGCACACATATTTACATTACATATTGAAAACCCACTGTTGATTTGTATTAAATTACAAATTAATTCTGGAATTCTCTATGAAAAGACAGGGAAATAAATGTTTTGCACATGATCGTACAAGCCAGGGCCTCCTTGCCAGAGAAAGTATAACTAGTGCCTTTTCCCCTGTGCTCAGAAAATTATTGTTTATTTATCAGCAGCTGTACAATATCCAGCAGCATAGATATTGTTCTCTTTTTCCCACATCACAGATAGAACAATACTTAATTACATATGGTCATATGATTTTTGTTCTCTTCTAACAATTTGATAATATCCAAATCTCAAGTTAAATAATTCATGATTATAAGCTCAAGTAAAACAGTGCATAAAGTTTGATGTATAACTGTGTTTTAAGTATTTCTGACAAAGAGGTTGATGTAAAGGGTCTATGTTCGCTGAGTTTTCTGCCAACTTCAGTGCTAAAGACTTCAGCCAGTATTTGGATGCTCTTTTTAGGCAGAACTCCCTAAGATGTTCTTTTATGATAAGGCAAAAGAGAGAAGGCAAAACAAAATTGTATCTACAGTAATATGGAAGGCCTGAAACCACTGAACACTGGTATGGGGAGGAGTCAAACGGCTTTTGAAAGTGAAGAGGCATCCTCACTTGGGCCCTTTGGCTTATTGACCTTTTTTTTAGTTCTGTGGACTGTATCTTGGGCATTCTATACTTTTGGGGGGCTGATATCCACTTATTAGTGAGTAGATACAATTAATGTCCTTTTGAGTCTGAGTTACCTCACTCAGGATGATATTTTCTAGTTCCATCCACTTACCTGCAAAACTCAGGATGTACTTGTTCTTAAGAGCTGAGTTGTATAAATGAACCACATTTTCTGTATCCACTCTTCTGTCATGGGACATCTGGGTTATTTGCAGTTTCTGGATATCATAAATAAAGCTGCTATGAACATAGTGGAACACATGCCCCTGGTGCATGGTGGGACATCTTTTGGGTATATTCCCAAGAGTGGGTCTTCAGGTAGATCTATTTCCAATTTTCTGAGGAACCTTCAGATTGATTTCCAGAGTGGTAGTACCAGCTTGCAATCCCACCAGCATTGGAGGAACGTTCTTCTTTCTCTACATCCTCTCCAACATGTGTTGTCATCTGAGGTTTTGATCTTAGCCATTCTGATTGGTATAAGGTGGAATCTCAGGGTCATTTTGGTTTTCATTTCTCTGATCACTAAGGACTTTGAACATTTCTTTAGGTGCTTCTCAGTCATTCAAGAGATTCCTCTGTTGTGAATTCTTGATTTAGTTCCATACCCCATTTTTTGATTGGGTTGTTTGGATTTTTGGATTTTTAGCTTCTTGAGTTCTTTATATGTTTTGGATATTAGTCCTCTATCAGATGTGGTGTTAGTGAAGTTTTTTTCCCAATTTGTAGGTTGCTGATTTGTCTTATTGACTATGTCCTTTGCCTTACAGACGCTTTCCAGTTTCGTGAGGTCCCATTTATCAGTTCTTGGTCTTAGGGCATGATCCATTGGAGTTCTATTTAGGAAATTTTCCACTGTGCCAATGAGTTCAAGGCTCTTTCCCACTTTCTATTCTATTAGATTCAGTGTATCTGGTTTTATGTTGAGGTCCCTGACCCACTTGGACTTGAGCTTTGTGCAAGGTGAAAAATATGGGTCTGTTTTCATTTTTCTACATACAGACAGCCAGTTAGACCAGCACCATTTATTCAAGATGCTTTCTTTCTTCCATTGTATATTTTTGGTTTCTTTTCAAAGATTACGTGTGCCTAAGTGTGTGGTTTTATTTCTGGGTCTTCAATTCTATTCCCTTGATCAATGTGTCTGTTTCTGTACCAATACCATGCAGTTTTTTATCACTGTTGCTGAAGGCTCCAGGGAGTTTAGAGTTCAGATAGGCTGGGGGTAGGGGTGGGGACATCCTTATGGAGACAGGGGGTGGGAAGGAGGTATGGGATTTGGGACAGTCAGACGAGGGTGGGGAATAAAATCTGGAGTGTAAAAAAAAAAAAAGCAAAAAGCAAAAAAAGAAAGTGGATTTTAATAAATATAAGAAGGGTTAATTTAAAAAGGAAGTGAAAAGAAAATGGTCATCAGCAACAATGACTGTGTACCCCTGGCAATGATTTGTAAGTTTAAACTGAACCCTTTCTGGACTAAATAACATGGGGAGTCAGTGTCCACACAAGGTGACCTGAAGCAGTAATGAAGCAGTTGGGCAGAGAGAATGGAGATTTCAATTTAAATCATAGCCCTGTCAAACTTAAAGAGCAATCTATAAACAAAACCTTTACATAGAAGGACAGTTTGAGAATGCTCAATTTTTCTTGTTGGCATTATCTCTGCAGTAATTATATAAATATCCATTGAAACAGAATCTTTTGAGAGTCACATGGGTATTTTTAAAATAATTTTTGTTTTTTATACATTTATATTCTGTGCTTGCTTGGGGTAGTGACACATGCATACCATAGTCTGTGAAGGTTGCCGTAATTATTCCCCTATTTGTAGGGATCCTATGGGTCCCAGGGATTAAATTCAGGAAGTCAGGCTTTGGTGGCAAGTACGTTTATCCACTAAGCCACCTTGTAAGTATCATGGATGCATTTATTAGTATGAACAGCTGGAATAAATAGAATCAAATGAAGGAACACAAAGAATCATGACCACTCTCAGGGTATATTCATGCTGAAGAAATGATTGTATGACCGTGGAATGCCATCACTAGGCAACCCTCCGCGATAGCTTCCATTTATGAGAGATGGAACCTGAACACAGATTATTTTAATTGGTGAATTTGTTCAACACAAAGATCTGTTGCTTGAAAGAGAAATGGTCAGCCTTTGTGTGCGTTCCAGTCAGAAAGCTTTAAAATCCTCCTCAACAGACAATAGAGTGTCATTCTCCCATATATAAATATGCGAGTGTGACGTGAAACAGTGTAAATATAGGTCTCTCAGTAGATTGCCTCCAGGATGCAGTCTTCCTATGAGCATCTTGCAGTGCAGTGTTAGCTCAGGTAGAGCTGCACCTATAGGGCCCCACATGGAAATTCTGCTTTGGGGAGAGATGTTTATGATGGGCATATGATCTAGAGAATAAAGTAGTCATAATCCATGACACTGATTAATTCTTCAGGAGAAGGATATTTCTCTTGAAATAATAAACTGCATGTAAGCACAAAGAGCAAGTTCACATTCATTTATACCCCCTTCAGTATTTTATATAATATGGTGTAGTTAAAAGTCTCCGATGAGTGTGAAACTGTGGCATTTTACTAAAATATAAACTATTCCAAAGCTGGTTTATATGAGCTAAAGCACAATTGGTAAATGTTTTACTTACAGTCTCACTAAGTAAACCAGTGACAGCAGCTGAACCAGTCAGACTTCATCTATTCATAGGAAGTCTTCAAAAGGTCTCTAGGTTCCATGGAGCAATATAAAGAAAATAGACATAACCAGGAGCTTGGGTGTGGCCAGCCTTATACAACCAGTGGCTGAATGGTTAAGACTTTCTGTACTGTAAAAAATGCAAGTATTGGGTGAGTACCCTGTAGGTTATAGCTCAGTCTCATGCTGTGTTTCATATTATCAACTCATTTTATCCAACTCATATTCATATTATCCAACTCATTTGCCATCATCTACTGACATCTAAAAGGCCTTTGGACTCAAATGCATTAGAGAATGTCTTTCATTTGAAAGACATTCAAAATTGGTAAAGGAAGATTTGGGGAAGAGGCTTTGCCATGCCCATGATCTCATTTGGATGGTGACTCCAAAGATATTCATTCAGCTACCTGGGATATGAGTGGGGACAGGGGAGTCATTGGTGAGCAGACATAAAGTTAAAGCTAGAGCAGGAATACATTCTGCTGTGACAGCGACAGTAATAATTCATTGTGCATTTCAGAATAGCACAGAGAATAGTTTGCTTTCTATACCCCCTAAAAGGTATGTATTTGAGATGACAGATTGTTAAGTAGTCCAATTCTGCTCATTCTGTGACACACGCATGCATAAAGCATTGCATTGTACAGTCCTGACTGGTCAACCAAGTGAAACTGGAGGGTGGGAAATAGGATGATAAAATGCTTGCAGAACAAGCAGGAGTACCTGAGTTCAGATCCCTAGAACCCACATATAAAGGCTGGGTAGTGGCACATGACTGACTGTTATCCTAACTCTAGAGATGCAGGACAGGGCACACGACTGACTGTCGTCCTAGCTCTAGAGATGCAGGACAGGGCACACGACTGACTGTTATTCTAGCTCTAGAGATACAGGACAGGGCACATGACAGACTGTCATCCTAGCTCTAGAGGTACAGGACAGGGCACACGACAGACTGTCATCCTAGCTCTAGAGATGCAGGACAGGGCACAAGACTGACTGTCATCCTAGCTCTAGAGATACAGGACAGGGGGGCCTTTGAAGTTTGCAAGTCAGACAGTCTAGTGGAACAGTGACCTCTCCGGCCAATGAGAGACCTTGTCTCAAAATGAACAGACACCACACATACACACACACACACACATACACACACACAGAGAGAGAGAGAGAGAGAGAGAGAGAGAGAGAGAGATGAAGACGCTGGGTATCTCTATCCATGCATGTTCACACTCACCCCTTTTCATAAACATGTTCCCACATAGAAACACATACAGAATTGATGATGATGGTATTAATAATAATAAAAATATTTGAAAAATAATTTTGGAGGGAATTTTGATCTGCAACATGCGGCTCATCCTTGCCTCTGTCTAAATATCTTCTTCTTGGACATTGGCAGCCTGTTGTGGCATCTCTGGGTATCTTGTGTCAATATGCTGCAGGTTTTATTTCATTCTATTTCACTTTCTTGTGAGAAAATATTCAAGGGTAGCTCATAAGATTTTGTTCTGGAAAAACTCATGGTACCTTTTTGACTTTTTTCTTTTCTTCTCCAAGCACCTGTGATGAGTGCACATGAGAGTGCATATGTTGTGTGGGATTGAAGAGAAACTGCTCTTGCTTCTCTTCCACACCTGAAGTACCAGATTTTGCATGTTCCAAAGAATTTCTACCTAAAAATATCTCTGCAAAATAGATCAAAGATTATTTTGGCACAATTTGCTGAAGAAATTAATAGTATTTACTCGTGTTTTATCACACCATTTTATATATATAAAGAACTTTGCTAGCTAGAAGAGTACCACATAAAGCAACCAAGAAAACAGAAAGCAAGTGTGTGTGCATATGTGCGCGTGTGTGCATACATGTGTGCATGTGTACAGGTATGTGTGTGCATGTGTGTATGTGTATGCATGCAAGTGTGTGTGTGTGCATGTATGTGCATGTGTATATGTGCCTGCATCCATATGTGTGTGCATGTATGAATGTGTGCCTGTGCATATATTTGCCTGTGTATTCATGTGAGTATGTGCATGCATGCATGAGTATTGTGTTCTTTTATTTTACACTGAATGCCTTCCAGTATAAATAAATACACATGGCTGTGTGCTTTCTAAGACATTATTTTTTCTCTGTAACATTTCAAAGTATAGTCACTATTGTAAATTAATAATATAATATCTCTGGGATTATAAACTCATGTAATCTGGGTTCTGTGATTGGGTCTTTTAAAAGCATCGTGTCTCCACAAAGCTTGCAGCATGTTCCTGTGGCCCACAGATCGTGACAGCAGTGTAAGCAGGAACACATTCCTTACCACAGAGCTTTTCCTTCTGTTACATTTAAAAGTGATAGAATTTAATTTAATGAGTGTTTCATGATTATGAACAGAACATTGACCTAAGCATACATGCCCTGTTAATGTGAGCCTCCCTCTCTCTTTCAAAATAAGCCTCCCTAGATGGAGTTATAGCAACTCTGTCCAATTAGAAAGTCAGCATATAATTAATTTGAACTGTGTGGATCACAAAGCTCAGGGCTTGGTCATCTAAATCACCTCATAAAATGGCAAGTTAACATTCTCTCAGCAACAAATCCTACAGAATCACTTGCAAGTAAGCATGCCAGGTAGAATCAGGCTCTGTGAGTCTCGATGGGTACATTTTCAAAGCATGTCACTTTTCAATTCAGACAATGCTGTATTAAGACCTTGAAGGGATGCATTTATTCCCCGAGAAGAAATATAAATATCCATATTATCATAAACAGAAATACAATCACTCAAATATAATTTGTTATTTTTAAAGGAATAATCTCACTTTTAGAGACACATGTCTGATTTTTGACCCTGGATGTAGCATAAAAGATACATCCTGTGACCTAACAAAAAGGCAGCTCCTGGCATAAGAATTGTACAAAGCAATGGTGACACCTACAGAGAACGCATGCAAACTCCCAACTTTAATTGGCATATACTCGGTTGACTGCTGCTAATACTTTACATTACAACCGTCCTGAAGAGCCCAAAATAAGTCAACTTAAGTTTGATGTGTTCTAGCTTTAAAGGCATGCCATTTGTTATGAAACATCTTACTTTATCACCCTTTCAGCAAATGTCATTGCTGCAACATTACAATTTGACTGCCAATGTTCTGTCAGTCAAGTGTGCAGCTTACCTCACTTAGCAACGCTGTGGTGGTCCCATCTGATACGAATCAATGATGTGCGTATGGGTCATGTTTCTACTGAGGAAAGAGTGATCTTCTTTTCTCTGATGATTCCAGAACATAAATCTAGGTGACAAGAAGTACTAACAATTCTGTCTTATGAAACAGTCTCAAAGTTATTTAATCATAGTCCACTGAATATATTTTAGGGAAGTTAACACACCCCCAATTAATGGACATTATGAAAGAATTCGAAAGTCATATATTGTCTTAAGCAAAGGTTTTTGAGTATTAGAGCCTAATATCTTCATGTGAGTATGACTATTAACGGAGAGAATTCAGAGTCCACTGACTGGAAAAAGCCGAAGATATTACCAGCAACTGTTGAAAAATATCTCATTTACTTTCAATAAAAATATAAAAATACCTGTTCTAGTTTTCTCTCTTTGTATGTGATAAAGAACAGGGTGGAGGCAATTCAGGAGGAAGAGGTTTGTGTCAGCTTCTGTGTTACACTCCGTCACTCAGGGAAATCAGGATGGGAATCCAGTTAGGAACCTGGAGGTAGGAAATGAAGCAACAGCCGTGGTGGGTGACGGCTTATTGGCTCTTTCTACTTCTCCATGGCGAGCCCTTATAACAGCCAGGTCCACCTGCCTAGGAGTGGCACCACTTATATAGTGATCTAGGCTCCCCTCCATCTATTAGCAGCAATCAAGAAAATGTCTGACAGACAGACATCTGCCAGTCTGATGGAGGCAGCTCCTCAATCGACAGTTCCTTTTCCCGGATATGTCAAGGTGACACTGAGGTTAGTGTTACTATACCTAAAAGCGAGCAGCTTTAATAATGAAAAGACGCCTGACCATAGACAAGTGACCATGCATGGATGCATATGCTTCTGAATAAATATTTCAATCTGGGGACTTACATAATTCTACAAATTTTTCAAGAAAGTAATCCTGAGAGTCTTGTTTTTTTATTGTTTTTAGATGCTCATGGGCAAACCAATTAAATCTACTTTTAACATGAATAATAAAGAACACACTGATGAAGGAGTTAATAAAATATATATCCCAGTATAATTAACATCACACATTCATCATGTGATATGACCATAAAAGACAGACAACCCATGGAAGCAGCATTATCTAGGTAGATATATTAATGATCAAGACTTGTCGTTTAGAATTAGACTCTAAGCTCACAAGTTAATGAGAAAGGATGGATATTTAATGTGGCTCTTAGGAGAACTGACTTCTCTGTTTACTCAGTAACGATGACCAAAGGAAACACAGAAGGTGAATTGCATTGTCATCTGAACTTACGTGTGAACAAGCTAAAGGGAAATGAGATCAAACAACTGAAGAGAGGCCAGAAATGCAGGAATTTTTCTGTGTAAAAATTATCACACAGATAAAAAAGTAAATAGCAAATGTAAGAAAGATACAGAAATTCTAAAAAACATAGTACCTTAAGGAAAATCCCAAAACATGCAGTCGAAAACAAAGCAAAGATTATCAAAGGTCATTTTGAACAAATTAACACATGTTTAATAAATAATAGAAAAATAATTAGCACATGTATTTAATAAATAATAGAAGAATTGTCAAACACTGCCTTTCTTTCTCAGTGTAGCTCATATTTCAGGAAGCCATTAATAGTGTCTCTCACACCCATTCACTGCACTGTCAAGAACCAATACTGAGCGAATTCAGGGAGACAACAGTTAACTCCAACAGTATAAAATATCTTGGTGTAACTCTAACCAATCAAGTGAAAGACATGTATGATAAAAACTTCGAGTGCTTTTTAAAATTTATTTTTATTCTTTAATCCTTTTTAACAGTCCAGACTTCATACCCCTCCTGGTCTGCCTCCCAATTGCTACCCACCCCATCCCTCCTCCCACTGACCTCCCAGACCCCACCCCCCATCTCCAAGAGGATGTCTCCACCCCACCCTAAACTTCAAGTCTTTTAAGAAAAGAATTGAAAGTCTGCAGGTCTCCCAGGAGATCTGCAGCAACCAGGGACACAAGAGGCAAGCACCAGACAGAGACACCCAGGCTAGTTAAGACCCAAGATAGCCATTTACAAATCAGCAAAGACAGTCTGAGCCAGAAGAAATGCAACACTCTGTGAATAGGCCCGAGTCTGTGGAATTAAGAAGCTGCGGAAATATCACAAGAAATTTTTTAGTGCTTTTCTCTTACGAAGTCAGGACAAAAGATGATCAGCAAAGAAGGCAAGGCAAACCAATGCCACAGTGTTGCTAGCAAAGCCCAATGAAGAGGAGCAAGGAGTAGCAAGGCGAATCAGTGCCACAGTCTCGTCCATTGTCTGTTAGGTTATATTTACACCCTTCCCAAACATCACATGTTCTCGCAATCATCCGCTCTAGCAAAACATCACATGCTCCCCCTTTCCAGGCAGCTTCCAGTAAGACACCACGTTGTCTTCTTAACACAACATCCTCTCACGTGTCTGCCTCAGCAAAACATAATCTCATAAGACAGTTTCCAGAAAAACATCAAACACACAACTGAGTCTCCAAAGAAGCCAAAAATTTCCACTTCAGACTAGTGAATTAGAAACTGAAAAACTGGATAGAGTAGGGCAAAATTAAACATTTCAAAACACTGTATATGCATATAAATATGTATAAATCAGAACATTCAGATAAAATATGTGGTATAAAGGTAGGATTTCTAAAAAAAAAAAAACTGATCAAAATGATCATATTTGATTTAAGAATTAGAGAAAAGTCAAATATTTATGAAAATTGAGTCCGCAGCTTACAGAGCATCACCTTGTGTATGAAGGAAGCTGCACTGGTGGAGAAGTCTCTCTCTTCATGTTCCCCAACTCAGAGGGGTAAGATGGAAAATAACAAAACACTTAAAACAGAGGTGAGAGTCGAGTTGAAGTTGGCTGTGCTCCACACTGCCGCCCTCAGCACTTCATGCTCTCAGCTCTCAGCAGTGTTCATAGAAGCCGCAAAAAACCCTTATGATTTCAAGTGTTAAAAGCTACCCAAACACTTGAGAAGGCCTGGACACTGGGCTTTTCTTGCCACAGTTTGGGCAAGCTCTAGAGCAAACCAGCAAATGCTTACGGATGGAGAATGCTTGGCCAGCAGGTACCAGGAAGCTTTTCCTTTCTTCAACTTACTGGTAGTGTTGGAGTATGCATATCTTCCCATTCAGCCAATCAAACAAGCAGATGATGGAGTTAAGAAAAGAGATTGCATGGTATACATGTAGTCTATAAAGTATATGTAAATATTTATTAATTGCTCTAACTATTCTTGTAAAGGAACAATACACAACTTTCATCTTTATCAATATTATACTCATAAGAAATATGAATAGGATAAGATAGAATAGGAAATATTGAACTGTGTTTAGATGATGATACATACATATGTGGTAGGCCTCACCATCTCAAGTGCCCTCAGGAGTGTCTCCTATGTGATTTAAAATACAGTCTAGTTGTCAATGGCCATGCTTTATGACTAGCCAAAATGCTTTATGAATAAATTACATCTCCAGCCTAGACAACTTCTCTTTATTTTGTGATAATGTAGGCATTTTTTGGATTTTTAGGCTAGCCAAACAATTAGCAAATGCATGACTGTTTATAGATCATAAAAGCACACATTTTCTCAGGTTACAGCCTATGATCTTTTATATATAATATATGTATACACATACACACTTGCTATGTATGTATATATTTTTTAAACTGACATACAAGCATTAGTTTCATTGCAATTTTTAAAACATGATTGCTTTACTGATCCCATCTCCCTTCTGCCTCAGCCCTTTGCTCCATCCTTGTATCTTTTGACTCAGGCTAAGCTTTTTTCTTCTTTTGTTAAGCATGTGTTATTTATTCTCTTCTTCCTCAACATATCCAAACTCCCCATGATCAATTTATTGGATTGGGACCAGTATTCGTACTCATATACACATATTCGCACGTGAACACACACACACAGACACACACACAGACACAGACACACACAGACACACACACACACAGACACACACACACATATATATATATATATATATATATATATATATATATATATATATATATATGAGAAAGACTCTGTACTACTGAATTTTCTGAGTGTGGATTATTTTACCTCCTACAATTTTCAGGTCCATTGGTTTGTTGTTGTTTTTTTTCCAGTTTCACAATTTCATTTTTCTTTATGGCCAAAATGATATGAGAATTAAGCTGGAAATGATATGATTGAACTGGCTTCATTGATTATTTTACCTTGTGAGTCAGGTTCTTTGGACAGCAATAAAATAACAAACACCAATCATGTGTGCCACAGAGCACTTGAATAGCCTTAAACTTGCTAAGAGTTTCTGAGTAATCAGAGAACTTCAAAGCAATCAAGACAGATGGCATGAAGTGATGGCTTCTTAGACCTGAACAGTGGGAACACGGATGCTGTTGCTTATTCCTCCATTAAGTCAGTGTCTTCATCTGTCCTGTGTGTGTGATGCAGAGCTAAGCAGTGTTGTTCCTGATGATAGGCAGGTCTGAAGTCAGCGTCTTCATCTGTCCTGTGTGTGTGATGCAGAGCTAAGCAGTGTTGTTCCTGATGATAGGCAGGTCTGAAGTCAGTATCTTCATCTGTCCTGTGTGTGTGATGCAGAGCTAAGCAGTGTTGTTCCTGATGATAGGCAGGTCTGTGCCTCAAGTGCTTAAGAAGATTTATCTCTTATAAAGAGTGTTTGAAAAATGAAATCTCAGTCATTGAGTCCAGGTTGTGACCTTGAAACTTAGAAAAAGCAAAGGGCATTGATATAGCTGAGATGCCTACTGGATACCTGCCAGTCTCACAGAATGGCAAGGGATTAAGAAGGTGTAGGTATGTCTAGATATAAGGGAATGGGATACTTCTGTGTGATCATTTAATTATGATGGTCCTGATGATTTATGCTAACAAACTAACATAAAAATTTAAACAATAAATTTAAAAATTAATATGTATTTGTTCATTCTGTATAGTGCATTTAGCTTATATATACATCAGTTAATTACTTAAAATTACTTTTTAAAATTGCTAATTACAAAATTAGAAAATAGACCTTTATTGACCAGAATGTATGATGGAAAGTATGCTTATACAATATATATCTTATACATGTTAAGATTGTTTCATTTATCATATTTCTGTTCAGTTAAACAGTGAATTAAGCACATTGGGAAACTGTATCCACAACTGTAGATCCAGAACTATTTAGACTAAATTTCTTATTAATAACAAAAGAAAACAAAACAAAACAAAACACAAGGAAGGACAAAAGGAAGAAAGGAAGGCTGAGGGAGGGGAGAAAGGGAGAGGGAGGAGGGAGAGAGAGCTAGTGGTAACACAAAGAAGACAAAACAGACAAGCCACATATGGAGAAATTTAAAATTAAACCGTGACTTATATTTATTTCAGAAATAAAACCATTTTGGATATTGTGAAGTTTGAAAGTACCCAGTGAACACTTAAAGCATAATAAAATTACTCTCCTGCTCAAACATAAGAAAATTACACAATAGGTCATAACTACATGCATGTGTACATCACATTTCTCTTAGGGATTTGTAATCGCGTGCATTATGCACGCTGTACATGTATGTGCTTACAACATAGCTGTGAAAAACCATCACTAGCTATTGTGTCTCACAAGTCGACTCCTGAGCAGAGGTTCTTAAATCAGTCAAACTATTGAGATTCAGTTCTATTAAATATATTGACACCAGAAAACATGCTTATGTAATAGATATCTTGTGTGTGTGCATGTGTGTGTGTGTGTGTGTTAGTGTTATAAATCTCCAGATAAACATTATTTGACCAAGGAGTATTTACTTCCTTTTTTAAGGATGAATTTTTTTAATATAAAACTCCTTGTTTTAGGGTATTGTTAAGTACTACAGCATTAGCATGTAAGTTTGAGTGTTCCAATTTAAGTGCAGATAAAATTTATAACTTACAATGGCAGCTCAAAAACGTTGAAAAACCATGTATAAATATTTAATTGCAAAGCTGATTTAGAATGAGTATTGTTTATAACAAATGCTCTGGTATATACAGTGATACAGTGTATTAATATGTTCATTTATTAACATCAGATTTTTTTTTAATACAGACGATTTTATAGAGGTAAAAGAATGAGAAGAATTAGTGTCTAGGTCTGACTTAATGGTAATATTTTTCACATTTCTTTTGGATGACACCATGAGGTGACAGTAAACAGTGCTGCAGAGAGGGACAGAAGTCACAGGCATCCAGGGAATCAGAAACAATTCCTGTTCTCATTGCATTTCCCATCACACTCCCTACTGAGGTCTAAGGAGATGGCCCAACTCCTGCATCCACCCTCCCCTCCCTCTGTGAAGTGGAAGCCGTTGTCATAACATATCTACACTATCTTTACTTATCCCTCATGGAAGTCCCATGACATGTTGTTCATCGATGCTGTTAGCAATAGCCATTGTCTACCTATTAGACTGTACATCTCAGAGTGAGCATTCATCTTTCATCTGTGTATAGTTACTGATTATGTATTTGTATGTATATACATGTATTTGTATATGCACGTACACAATTTGTTGAGACCGTGCGACGGAGTTTGTTTGACTTAACTGACTGAGCACCTCTCTGAAAATTATAGCTACTACAAGTAAAATTTTCATGGTGATCAGAATTCAGTGGTGCTTGTTATGGACATGCTAATACATTGTATGTGTCAGGGCAGTTGTTATAAAGAATACTCATTATAAATATGCTTTACAATTAAATATTTATACATGACTTTTCAATGTCTTAGAACTACCATTGTAATGACCATTCACTCATATCAGCTACTCTGTGCTTTAGAGTTTAAAACTGAGATGTTTTCATTTACTCTTACTTGTTTATGCATTTGTATTTTAAACTGAATTTATATTTATTTCATTAGTATTTTAATTTGAGAGAAACATATGCTTTATAAAATTAATCAGGCTATAATTTGAGTGTGTAACTTACAAAAATGTTTACCACAAAACATGTATGGGTTGACTGCATTTTCCTATCTGTGTATGTGGAGGAGCTATCTGGCTTTTACTGAAACTGATTTCATATTGGCATTTACATGTTTGCCATTGTTAATTTCATTTTTTTATTTTTCAGTCACAGAAGGTACACTAATGACTAATAGAATTTCTATAAAATATTAAAATACATAAGTCATCTCAAACCATAATTAAGAAAAAATAAGTAAAGGAATTCTGAGTGTAGCTGAGATAACTTTTTTCCTATGTTTTTCCAGAGTTCCTATAGGGACTCAGACATCAGAAAGAAATTCATGTTGGCTGACAACTGATTCTCACTAGAGGTCGCAGGATGTCAAAAAACTGACCAGCTGACAAGGACATTGCTGCTTACATTTCTCTGCATAAAGCATGCTCTTTGTATATCTGGGGAATGCTTCAGACAGTGGACCGGTTAGGAAGCCATGACTTTGCAACACATTAGTGCCACTTAGTGCCTGACTATTGTGCTGTTGCTGTGTTTGAAATGGAAGAACTTCAGGGCAGACAAGATAAGGGGGAGTTCAGGGTAGTATGGCTAAATAGAAACACACACACACACACACACACACACACA
>NC_034608.1:79125926-79135550 GCF_900095145.1 Mus pahari | reverse complement strand
GAGAGAGAGAGAGAGAGAGAGAGAGAGAGAGAGAGAGAGAGAGAGAGAGCATTGTTGCTTGTAAAGATCTTAGAGAAAAGCAGGCTCCCAGAGGGTTGGTTTAGTCTTCTGCACAGGGGCTTCCTTATATTGAGATCGAGAGCTTCCATTATGATTATGTTTTCTTTATTTTAGGGAGGGTCAGAGACATTTAATGAACATCACAATCAATTAGAGGAGTTCAGCACATACAAAATCAATACTTCAGAGTCTTAACCATTTAGCTAGAAAATTGGCTAATGCTCTGTTATCTTTAATACTGTCTGTATTTTCCATGTGTGCCTTAGTTGTTTCTTTGATTATCTCATTCTTCGAGTTCCAGCTTTAAGCAGTTCATAGAGATATTTCAGTGTTCAAACCCCAGTGTGGAACTTACAGTTAATCTTTACTTGCCTTAAGTAGATGACTAAGAAAACAAATCAATTCTGACAACACACACACAAATCTTTCTCACACAATTTTGCCTGTGTGCCCATGGTGAAGTCCCTGGAGAACTTTTAAACGGAAAATACTCGGGAGTGCACCTTGAAATGAAAAACAACATAGTGATATAATTAATTTCATGGAAAAATACATTTATGGATGTTGACAAAAAATTTATGGTTTTGGTAAAAATTCAAAAGCCACAGGGAATTTTATGCATGTAAACATTAGACATCATAAGACCCATGGTAGTTGATACTGAAAGAAAAACTAGTTTCACTATAAGCTCTATTTAGATAGGTTAAAATTTATCTTCATATTATTCACGCTAATGTTTGTTATTTGGAAAAATTCCATATTAGAAGGAACTGAGTGTGAGACCAAAGCAGTATCTTGACCTAGGAGTGAGTTAAGGTGCGGTTTAAGAACACCACAACTTAGCAACTGACCCATTATGCTTTGGGATAGCTAAGATCAATAATTGGCATGATTATATCCATGTTTTCAATTTCATACATTATCTTCCTGTTTCAGGTCCATTCTATTATTTTCTTTAATGCATGCCCTAAGAACTGTGGCATCTATGTACTAGAGAACGGGAATAAAAGTGGCTAATAAACTCTCCCTGTACATATTGAATTAATTGGACTACTAATTGCTTTCCTGTTTTACTAGTAATTAAGAGCACACAGCTTCAGTTTCTCAGCATGTGGTCTGACCATTTTCAGGGTAAGCCATAAACCTTGCACTAAATAATACCAAAGCCAAATGCACAATTTCCATTCCTTGTAGCAATTGTTACTGCAGATTCAGAAAGCAAAGAGAATTATCTCATTTAATGGGTTCTTCAGAAATATACAAATCTGTAGTTACTTCCTGACATTATTAGTGTTATATTTTTCAAAGGGAGATGTACTTAGAAATTGTTTTAGCAACAGAATTGAATTCCTTTTAAACTAAATGTTGAAATACAAATGAATGGCTAATCTTTTTTCAAATCCTCTGAAGATTGAAGATCAGAGAGAGGGAGGGGAGAGGTGGGAGGGGAGGGCAGAGGAAGGAGAAGGGAGAGACAGAGAGACAGAGACATAGAGACTCATAGACCCAGAGACAGAGGGAGATACACACAGAGACAGGGTTGGTGGGGCAACTCTGCCATTGTCCCGACCAGCTTATTTAGTGCCAAGACAATAGGTTCTGCACCCCCAAATTTTGGCATTTCAAAAGCATGATAGTGGCTAGAAAGCATTAAGTATAACTTTTTCCTGAAAATAAATTTAAATTTAAAAAACCATGGAAGCTCTCCAGAAATGTTAGCATTCTCCCCCTAGCAAAAATTGAAACCACCACGCCCATCTGAAATAGTTAGATAATTGAGGATCAAACCCTTGGCTGGGTAATTAGCTCTTGACAGCTCGGCTCTCCCATGCACACTGGCAAGGCAGCATGGATAACCACCACTCCGCTGACTCTAGAGACAATTAGAACCATCATTACATCACTGATTTGTTTTCTTAATTGTGCTCAGTTTACAGGGCTTCTTTTCCACCTTGGATTGTCAAGCTCAGAGTAAATCCAAATGAATTGCTTTTGTAAGAGGCAGGGAAGACGTAAACCATGAAGAAAACTGTCCCCTCTGAGCTGAGGGTGCTCCTATGTCTCTGGATTTTAGAGCTAGTGTTGCGGCTGGCTTCAGAGTAAACGCTATGCGCACATTCTAGGGACCTTAAGTTAGTGTCGTTAAAGTGCTCTAAAGATGAAAAGCAATAGTTATATAAACAAGCACACTTCAGACATTCTGTATTGGGTTAGTTTTATAGTGTAAAATTAGTGTTTTAGTGGTTGGAAAAGCCACCCCCAAATGAGTTATAATGCCTGAAGATGAAGGCCAAGGTCATTATTTATTGTCCCTTAAAAGCCTAGTGCAGTTTACAAAATAAATCTGGCTAGGTCCCAGAACTAAGTTGGGAACATAATGGGAGAGTTTAGAAATACAGAAAAGCTAGTGTCCAAGTGCAGCTGTGTATAATGAATAGAGTTAAACCAGTTATAAAATAACTTGGTGATTTTATAATGCATCATAAAAAGGAAGTCACACAAGTTTTAAATATATAGTAAGCAGTTTGCAACAACTTATTTAGAAGGCTTGGAAACAATGCCAGTTTCTAAAGTTTCTTTCATTTTAAAATGCTGTGTGTTTATTTACTAACTATTGTAAGCTGTTTGATTTGAGAAACCCAAGCTATCAGAGACTGACTTTGCAAAAGTAAACTGATACAATTAATGACAGAAATACTATTATTTAGACATTCAGTATTTATGACCAGGGAATAGTCAGGAGAGATTATATTCTGAAAAGAATGACTTAATTCATTAACGTTAAGCATTCTTAGATTTCAAATTTCACTCAAAATTCTTTTTATCTGAAAAATAAACCAGCTTTTGACAATTTGTTCATAATTAATGATTACAAATGCACCTTCCGAGTTGGAATTGATTATTAGTGTCCTCATGAAGAGGCATCATTTGAGAACAGAAAACTGGGTGATGGTATTATAGCCACTGAGCTCTCACATGCTGGCTTTTATGCTGAATAACTCAACTAATCAACTCATTTGCATCTCACAGTCTCCATACACAGTGATGCTATTGATCTTAAGTGCCTTATAAAGGTCTATGGGCTAATAGTTTGTCCGCAGTGTGACGTTAGTGGAGATGGTAGAATGTATGGGGATATCTACAGGTCACCAGTGGTGCCCTTAAAAGAGAGAGTGGGATGCTAATATTTTCATTTTTCTATGTTCCCGTTCTTTAGCTTTGGGGTGAGCAATTCCCTTCCATTGTGATATACATATCATCACCATTAGCTCCAAAAGTAGCAAAGCTAACTGGTTAAAGACTGAAATTTCGAGTGCTGTCAGTCTAAAGAACCTAAAACAGTCCTTTTCTTCTTTATCATTTTACTGTCTCAGGGATTTTTAGATTGATGGAAATATAATTAACTCATGACTGAGCATTTTTATTTTAATGGTGGGGAGAAATGAAATTAAGATAGATCAGAGGAACCCCAGTCTAGAATAAAATCTAGGATCACAGGAGGAATATATCACACTGAAGCTCAAAGGAAACAGATCTTCATAGGTGCCAAAGGCTATTGGCATTGTCAGACAAGTTCTTTAGTGATCATTGTTTGTAAGCATTGTTAGCAAAACTGCCAAGCCCAATAAATGGCAATTACAGAAGGTCAGTTAAGAGGTGAAAAGATTGTGTTCCAAGCTCTTCCAATGCTTACTCTCCATCTTCAAAATAATATCATAATATATTGACAAGTAAATGACGTGTACCTGTTCCAGTGAAATTTATGCCTCCTTGCTTTTTTTTTTTTTTTTTTTAAATAAAACTATTTCATTCAACTCTTACTGCATTGGGGATATGTAGGAAGTATGTAGGATGTTGTTGTACTGGAAACTTCACTGTCTTTATTTTAGTTGTTGTATTAAGCATAATGACATAGAACCTGAACAACATGTCATCTCGGTGTCCCACACAGTGAGGGCACAGAAGGTAGGAAGGGCAGAACCACAAATTTCTAGGGAATACCCAAAGACACTTAGCTTAAAGGTATTTGTTAAGACCAGTATCGATACTTGGTATCAACAAAACAAAACAAAACAAAACAAAACAAAACAAAACAAAACATAAATTAAAATGGAGCACAGATCTAAACAAAATTCTCAATATGGGAAACTCAAATGTCAGCCAAACATTGACAGAAACGTTTGATTTAGCAATCAAGGAAATGCAAATCAAAACTACCTTGTGATTTCATCTTATACTGGTCAGAATGACTAAGATCACAAAAGTGACAGCTCATGCCGATGAGATTGTGGAGTAAAAGGAACACCCATCCGTTCCTGGTGTCAGTGGATGTCAGTGAAGGGCAAACCTGTATAGTGATTATGGAAATCAATGTGCTGGTTTCTCAGGAAGAAGGGCACTAATCTACCTACCAGAGACAATTGCTCAAGTGTGTTCATTACTGTATTATTTGGTAAACGGCCTAGACGTCCCTCAACAGAAGAAGGGATTAAAAAAATGCAGCACATTCACACAGTGGAGTATTATTCAGCTGTTAAATAAATATCATGAAATTCCCAGGTAAATGTATGGAACTAGAAAAAAAAAAAGATCCTGAGTGAAGTATCCCAGATCCAAAATAGACAAATATGATATGTATTCACTTATATGCAGATACTAGCTGTTAAGTCAATGATAACTAAGCTATAATCTATAGAACTACAGAGATTAAGTATAAAGTAAGGGACTGAGGGGACAGGTAGATCTCCCAGGAAAGGGAAATAGAATAGATAGCTATGAGTGGATGAGGGTGTAGAAGAAGATCACGTGTTGGGGGATGGGAGGAGGGTGAAGGTAATATGGGAAGAGACAACTAAAATTAAAGCCTGGAAAGTAACTTTTATCTGCCAGATGTAATTGTCATCTTGGAGGCTTACTGCTGAATAAGCTCAGCCTTTCTTGTTCTTTCTGAACTCAGGCTGGCTGATTCAACTCAGCTGTTCTGCCTCAAACTTCTCTCCAAGCTGACTGATTCAATCTGATATCTCTCAGCTTCTGACTGAATTGCTCTGCTTGGCCTCAAACTAATTCTGGCTATTTGTTCTAACCTTCTGGTTCTTTCTTACTCTCTGGCTTCAAGTGCCTCTACTGATCTGCTCTGAACTGCATGAACTCAGGAACAAATTCAACTCCACTGCACTGTACTCACTGCTCTCACTCCCAACTGGCTGAACAGAACTGACTTAACTGAACAGAACTGAAAACTCACACTCTCTCCCTGCACTACTCTTAAATAGTTTTTCTCCTGAGAACTGAGGTATCCTATCTCTGACTCATTTTGCCAGATCTTTTTTCCTGATTCATTACTTTTCTGCTCCTCAATTAGACTTCATTGTTTGAGATTAAAGATATATACTAAGGGCATGTCTGCATTCCAGCCAGATCACAAAGACCTACGCTGTGATCATAATAGCCATGTTGCTGGATTAAAATTTCTCTACAAGAGCCATTTGAGAGGTAGTATGGAAGCCAAATACAACAGAAGTTTCCTAAAATATATACATATATAAAGATGATCTAAATAAAATATCCAAATAATGTGACAAACAGGGCCGCAATTGGTCATCTTGTCACCAAGTGAAGCTTCTAGTCCCAGCACTGGGTTACACCTAATTGAGTTGTTGACCAATGAGATCACATGGGAATCTCCAAACAAACCAGGCAGTTGTCCTCCATGGACTGACATCAAGGCCTCATAGTTGAAGAGACATAAGTTACTGAACATGGAGAAATTGAACTGGTGCCTACATAGAGCCTTCACCTGTACTTTCTATGGTCTTTCAAACGGGAAGGTACTATGCATGATATCTCAGCCACAAACTCTTTGGTCTACAATGGTGTCTTGTCTGCAACATATGCTAGTGTAGTAGTGGCACAAAACTTATGGAATTAGCCAACCAATATCTTATTTGTCTTAATTCCCATGAGATAGAACCCATACCCGACACTGCTTAGGTAATGAAGAACCTGAGATTAGATAGCCCAGGCACTTAGGATAAAACCAAATACTATTTGTTAATAACAAAACAAAAGAACAAACACAAAAACCAAAAGAATACAAAATAAAACCTTTGCACTAAAATGACTTCTAGTGATATTCTGCTATGTTCAAAGATCAGTTTTTTTTTTTTTTGCTCAGCCATCAACAGAGAAGATTCCTCCTGCCCCGGATTTGAAGAAATACAGAGACCCATTGTCAGACATTATTATATAAATAGTTAGAGACCATTGAACACTTAGCCCTAAATGTGATATCTCCATCGAATCCCTCCCACAGGGTCTCAGGGAACCCTCTGAAAGAGTGCAGAAAAAAATGTATGTAAGAGCCAGAGGGGATGGAGCATACCAAGAAAACAAGGCCCTCTAAACCAACATCATCACAGGTCCTGTAAACTCGCAGGACTGTACAAGGCCTGTATGGAGTCTGCAGAAGGTCCTCTGTGGACACGTTATTGGCTCCCAGGTTAGTATGTTTGTGGGATTCCTGACTCTGCAAATTAGTGGGATTTCTGTTCATGTGCCTTCTCTTGGGTACTTTTCCTCCTCCTCCTCCTCCTCCTCCTCCTTCTTTATACTTCCAATTCCAATGTGTTAGTTTTTGTTTTATTATTACCCCCCCCCCCGCCAGAAGCCTGCTTGTTTTCTAAGAGACAGAGAGTATATCAGAATGGGAGGGGATGTGGGGACCTACTGGGAGGGATAGAGTGGTAGAACTATAATTAGGATCTTTTTTGTGAGAAGGAAAATCTATTTTCAATAAAAGAAAAAGGCAAACAAACAAACAAAGGAACAAACAAGTATCCAGAATACTTTGCGACAAAACACTTTCTTTCTGCCTTGGAAAGTTGCAAGCCTTTTTCCTTCACAAATAATAACTTATTCTGAAGCAAATATTTCCATATGTTCCCTTCTTTCTTAGCTGATATGATAGTGATATGCGTCAGTTGTTATTAGCAGTACAGACAGATCTTGACTAAGTATAGGATCACTGTAATTAGTTTACATTGTGGGACTGGGGATATGGTTCATTGGTAAAAATACCCACCTGGCTTGCCTGAGGTTCTGGTTTTAATCTTTGGCACCATGAAGGAACTTCAAAAAAGAAGTCCTAAAAATATGTATTGCCAAGAATAAACTAAAACAGAGCTAAATGAACTGGGGGCATTCTGTAATGATGACATGTAAAATAATATGACCTAAACATCACAGTGTTGGTGCTGGAGAGATGCCTCAGTTTGATCTAAGATCACTTAACTTGATGCTCCTTCAGATGATGCTGGTTCTGTTCCAGGCACCCCTGGGGGACTGCCTGGCACCCCTGGGGGACTGCCTGGCACCCCTGGGGACTGCCTGGCACCCCTGGGGGACTGCCTGGCACCCCCGGGAGACTGCTTCCACTTCCAGGGGATCTGGCTTTTACATGGCACACAGACATACATGAAGCAAAACATTCCTACACACAAAATGAAAATAAGGTTTTCGAAGTCATAGTTTTCATTTTTTAAAAAGTATTATAATAGAAAATGTAGAGGTTGGATTTCACAGAGGTTCAGAGTCCACGGGAAAGTATTTTACCAAAGTATATAAAATTTCATCCAGAAGAATAATGCTAATAACATAAATGCTAATGACATAAAGCATTCCTCTAAAATTTGAAGCAACATAAAATTGCCATATTGGCTGTCTTTGACCCCCAGCAATGACAGCTTCCTAGGATTATATATTTATAGAATTCCCTAGCTACAATCTAAAGTGTTTAAAAACAAAACAAAACACAAACAAACAAACAAAAAACTCAGCTGAGGGGGTGGGAAGGAAACCCGCATTTTACTCTATAATAAAGTTGGAATTTTTTGTTTATTTAGTTTTCCAGACATGTATTTTACAGCAACTACATGTTCCATTTTCTTATTTCAAATGATATTACTGGTTTGTGGATCATTTTTCACAGGACATACGAAGGGAATATATTCACATGTTACTTAATGTCATAGGAAAGCTTTTGAGTAATGGATGAATCATCAAACATACTTATCTGGTTTAGCAGTCTCTACACATACAATATAATTTAACTACTATGGTATCAAAGAATATATGATGATTTGCTGTGAAGTTTGTCCTTTTTCTGGGGTCACAGTTTGTTCCTTTCATGAGGGGCTGAGTGTCATTGCAGGTACCGCGGTGGTGGTCAAGGACAGCCACCAGCTGGATGCCAGGGCCATGTCAGCAGGTTTTCCTGAAGAAATCAATTTCTCTTTTTCATCTTCCTGAAGAGATTGAATTCGGATACTGCACATGTCTACAGCCACACTCAGATTCAACTTCTTAACCACAGTTCTATTTTTCCAAATTGATCTTTTTTACATGTTCAGGACAAAAATCTGCCCTCAACTATAGAAAAAAAAATGACTTTTAAATCCAGCTGATTTGATACAAATAAACACTTCTCTACCTTAAATCTGATGCTCTAGTACGGTAGTCACCAATTCTCTGGATATAAATATATTACATTTTTATTCATTAATTTATTTCATTTTTTTTGAAAGAAGGTCACATGTATTGCAGGCTGGCTTTAAACTCCTTATGTAGTTGAGGATGACCTTGAATTCCCTGTCCTCCACTAAAGTTTAAATTTGTTTAGGTTGTAATGAGAAGCCACTCAGGGGATGCTAAGCAAGCTCTCTATGAACTATGTTCCTAGTTCAAACTTACAAACATTTTTAACTGAGCAGTGACAGATCTGTAAGGAAGGTCTAACAGACATCACTGTCTATTAATAATAAGGCAGCTGTCCCCATATGGTACCATTTTCTTTCCCAATAAATGATAAAACATGTTCATCCCTGCCAAGGATGTGCGCTCTAGGTACAGACTCTTGAAAGACATATGAGAAAATCATCTTAGATGCTAAGAATCTTAGATGTCTCCTGGAATTTAGTGGGTCCAGGGTAAGAAATGCAGACACAGTCAGCAGTTCAAGAGCAGAAGTCTTCTAAAGAAAAATTGCATTTCTGGTTCTGAGCTGGGCTATATGTAGGATGCACTTTTGCTTAGCCCTGCAGGAGCAACACCAGCATTAATTATACAAACAGCTTTTCTGTTTGGGTTGATCATGACTCAGCAAGAAATTTCAAACGCAGTGTCTTTACCTCCTTATCAAGCATTTTCTTTTCTGTTCTCTTTCTTTCTTTCTTTCTTTTCTTTTTTTAAACCTGCGGTCTGGGGGTCTGCTCTGTATGACAGACAGGGTTAGATGTTTGTAATCTACAGACAGAGGTCATCATTGTAGTGGTCCTCAAGAAACTCCAACTTTGCCAAGGTGAAACAGTCACCTCGGGCTACCTCCAAATCCTCCAACCCTTTTCCTTCAAGTAGAAAAGAGTATGTCCTCTTTCCAGATATCTGCTTGCTTTTTCTGCAGCAAGTATAAAGTAGTCACATCTCCAAGCCAAAGGTGGTTTCTTTCTATTCTGAGAGAGAGAGAGAGAGAGAGAGAGAGAGAGAGAGAGAGAGAGAGAGAGAGAG
>NC_034608.1:79119757-79125921 GCF_900095145.1 Mus pahari | reverse complement strand
AGAGAAGAGAAGAGAAGAGAAGAGAAGAGAAGAGAAGAGAAGAGAAGAGAAAAGAGAAAAGAGAAAAGAGAAAAGAGAAAAGAGAAAAGAGAAAAGAGAAAAGAGAAAAGAGAAAAGAGAAAAGAGAAAAGAGAAGAGAAAGAGGAGTAGAGACTCAGGCTCCCTGACTCCTTCCTTTTGCCTAAATGGCTACTTGGAATAAGGTTGGGCTCCTCAAATAAAGATACAGAGGCACCAGAAGACAGTCCCTGCTAAAGTGACAGTAAAAGATCTTGTTAGAAAAGGAAAGCTCAGCTCAGCTCCCTAGGCTCCCGGAAGCTTGGGGGTGGGGGAAGTCGTCTCACCTATTTTGGAAACTACTTACAGATGTGGGGAAACCTCGGAATTGCTCACACCAGGGCTTTTTTTTTTTTTTTTCTTCAGAAATTTCCTCTGATTTTTTTTTTTTTCCCCTTCCCCAATTTCCCACAACCTCTGTTTGTCTTGAGTCTGCTGGACTGAGGAGTGGTTTACCTCTCTGATCCAGCTGCCCGCTCTTACACCCCGTCCTAGGGAGGAAATCAAACAAGTGAAGCCGAAGGGTACTAGGAGGCGCAGGGGCATGGGCGCCAGAACTGTCAGAAAATTTGCTAGGCGAGTATTCCAACTTCCCTTCCTGCGCCCACGTGAGCCCTAGCGCCAGCCCATCAGCGAGGGCTTAGCGTTTCCTGCTGGTGCGATCTGGAACTCGATTTTTTTTTTTTTTTAAATTAATTTCTCTAGTTCTTAGTAAAACTTTGTTGGTTAGGAGACTGACTTTACACAGATGTCTGTTTTCTTACCCAAAACAGAGAAAGGTCAGATACTTTTTCTTCCACTCTTGAGGTAGGGAGGTTAAACAGCAGCAAGGAAAAGAAACACACATCGCCTATTTATCTGGGGGTGGGGTGGGGGCAGGATAGAGAGATTTGCAGCGAAGTTGTCACGATCCCTCGCGCCACCCCCGGTCTGGCGCTCTGCTCTGACACGTACCTCATCTATTAATTGCTGTTCGTGGACGCAAGTGCGGAATGCATTCGGTTTTTTTTTTAATCTTTAGTAAAATAGAAATGGAAATGTCAGCGCGCTCGTGTCTGTTTGTTTGTATAAGGCTATCAAACGAAGTCAGAGAGGAGGCTGTGGCCCGGATCCTGACCCTGATTGTATGAATAAGTAAGCAGGATGCGAGTGATTGGGTTAGATGCTGCGAAGATTTTTTTTTTTTTTTTTTTTTCAAGTTAGGAAGAGGGTAAAAAAGACAGCCTAGAGGGGGAGAAGGAGGCACTCCAAATCCTCACACCCCTTTGCTCTCCGGGCAGTCTGGGGCTTCCCTAGCTTCTGCAGGCTTTTAAGGTCTGGCGGCGTAGAAATGCCTATCCCCCACCCCCTTCCTCGGTCTCCCCTTTCAGTTCAGATGTGCTGATGTGCAGACCGGATTCATCTTCCCGGAGCGGCGGCGGTGGCAGCGGCGGGCGCAGGCGGCTGCAGCTCGCTCTCGGCCGCGGGGTCCTGACAGCGGCGCGGGCGCGGCGCGGGAGCCGGAGCTCGGGTGGCAGCTGAGCCCGCCGTGCGCCTCTCGCCGCGACCGGTCGCGATCGCGGGAAGTTCGGCCGCTGGAAGGACGACCTAGACCGAGCCGGGTTGGCTGCGGCTGCCCTGGGCCGAGCTCCTCACCTGCCTTCCGCCCACCCGCGGGCCCCCGGCCAAGTTCCCCAGCATCTGGGGGGAGACAGGCAGCATTTGCCCTCTCTAGCGTCCTGAAGACATCCGCATGTCTCCGGACACCTGAACATTCAGGTCTTTCCGAGGAGCTTCCCAGTGGGGATAAGAACACTGTCCCTAGAGCCCCGCATATCCACGCGGCCCTCCGGGTCTGGTCCCCTCCTTTTCCTCTAGGGGAGGAGGATGGGTTTGCAAGTGCTCTCCCCGAGGATGCTCCTGTGGTTGGTGGTCTCGGGTATTGTTTTCTCCCGGGAGCTGTGGGTCTGCGCTGGCCTCGATTATGATTACACTTTTGATGGGAACGAAGAGGACAAAACGGAGCCTATAGATTACAAGGACCCGTGCAAAGCTGGTAAGTGCCTGTCTAAGTTGGGACTGTGGTGCGCTGCTGGGGACCAAGACGCTGGAATCTCCTCCAAGAGGCGAAGGGAGATCACCTGTTTCCTTCTCTCCTGCTCAGCCCCTCCGTCGTCGCCCCTCCTCTCTCCCTCTCCTTTTTCCTTCCCCCTCTCCACCCTGCGCGGCCCAAGTTCCCCGGAGTTGTGTGCTAGTAGGATCGGATGCCAAGCACTGGCCCCCCAATCGCTTAAGGCAAACGTCCCGTTCTGGAGTTTCTGATCCCTCCCCCATCCCCTGTGAAATTAAACAAGTCATAAACACAGCTGGCTTCTGTGGGTTTTAAATGCCAGCACGCAGCGGGTTCAGTGCACCAGGAAGGGACAAGACCTCCGCTGTTCCAGGACGAGGTTTCCCAAAGTCTGTTCAGGACCGAGTGGGCAGAGTTTCCCAAAAGGTGGGTGGAGATCGCATCGCTACATCTGGACACTCCTTGTTTTACCAAGAGTCTAAGTGTGAATTCCAGGCCAGAAGGGTGTCGTGACAACCTTAAAAAAACTCAGTTGTAGATAAGATTCCAGTTATTTTTTTTTCTCCCATTTAAAATTAAATCTAAGATTATTTATACCAAGTTGCTACCCCATTCAAATTTGTGTCTTCCTGGAAGTATCTCCGGAGCTGCAGAGGCACTGACACTCTCTGAAGCCCTCGGGATCACCCCGCGGGGCTGGGAACACCAGAGTGTAGCTCTTTGCTTCCACGAGCCGGCGCCACCACGCGTCCCTCCCCTGCACCGCTCAAAGCTTCTGCCTGCCTGTGGTAGGAGCCCCACTCGCGGTTCTCGGGAACCACGTGAGCGCAGTGCCCTAGGGGACCCAACACTGGCTGAAGTATTAGGGAGGGTTTGGGGGATTCCCTGTCCTAAATTCTGTTGGATTGTGGCAGAGGCAATCTTGGTTCAGCCCGGACTCAACTAACTTTGGGAAGGTTGCTGTGACAGGCCCAAGTAACAATGTCCTTGAGAAACTGAAGGCAGGCGCGATCTGGTCTGTCCCAGGTCAAGAGGTGTAGATTCCAGACAAGGTGGCAGGGAAAGGGTGGGCCAAATAGCCAATAGGCCTAAGTGTATCCAGATTCCAAGACCTGTTAGATCTGTGGTTGCTTTTATTCCCCTTCCCTAGGTAGGGGAACTCTTCCTGGGCATGAAGGAGACCTGTGCACAAGTGAAGGAAAAATCTGGACATTTCCTAGATAATTTTTACCTTTGATGACATGTTCCCTCTTGTTATCAATAACACAGTTTCCCCATGTTCCCAGTCCTTCTTTAACTGATTGCATCTCTTCTGGCTATAGTGGTGACTAGATTCGAAGCAACTCTACAAATGTAACTTCTGGTAGGTGGAGTATTTCTAGTAATGCTGCAACAAGGGATGTGTGAATTTCCGGTTTGTCTTAAGGTATGGGCGAGGTCCCAGATTTATAATGTTGTAAAAGGAACTGTCTATTTTGATGTTCTTTCCTGTGAAAGATTCAATCAGCACCAAGACCAAGGTGAGGTGTCCCTACTGTGAGTTCAAGCATATGCAAACCCTGGGTGTTTATTTTTCTTTGCAAATAAACACCAAAAGAAAAGAAAAGAAAAGAAAAAAAGACAACTTGAGTAATATTGACTTTTCATTTCTCCTTTAGTATAGCATTATTTTTGAATAAAAATAGAAAATAATAACTTAGACTTACTATTGTTTTTCTTACCTATCTTTGAGGCGTATGTCTGTGAGCATGTGTCTATTTGCATCTGTCGAGAAGGGTAGAATGGCCAGTGTAGTAGGCTAAGATGTATGAAGATGCAGGGGTCTCTTTCCATGTGTTCTCCCCCACCTTTAACATACTGAGATGAAAGGTTTTAATTTATCACTCTGGCTACAGAGTGATAAAAATCTTCCCACCGCACAGACAGGAAAAGAGAGACCCAGTGACTTTATGATGTTACCCCAGAACACCATTCCTGCTGCATTTGAAATTTTTCTTTCTGACATTTTATTTGAAACAGGAAGAGACAAACAACAAACACAAACCTAAGAAATGAGCCCGTCTTCTTGTAATCCTGATGGATTTGGAGGAAATTACTTTGATATCAGAAGTTAATTTCATTTACTTTAAATCTAAATCCTGGATGTCAGATTAAAAATATTAATTACAGAGTCATATTGCCAGACCCACTCTTAAGAATTTAGTACATACTCAACAAGAGGCTGTTCATAGTCTCATCTATAAAATTCTATTCCAAATAAGATAATAACAACAAAAACCCATGCTATCCAAGGAAAATTATTCTCAGTAATAATTTGTTAAAAATTGTTCCGTCCTTAATATATTTATGAAGTTGAGTGCAGTTATTTATCTGTAAGTGTTCTGACTTCAAGTCTGGAAAACTATAGGGGAGAAAGAAAGCCTGTATTCATTTAGTTGAGTTGATTGGGACATTTCTAGTATAAATGAAAATACGTGGTTTAGTATACCATGATTTCCAGTGTGTTCACAGATGAAATCTGCAGGGATGGAAGGGGTATTTCCTTCTGTGAATGAATTTGCACAGAGATGCAGATAGAATAACACTAAGGGATACCTGCCCGACCTCTTGACTGCTCTATAAGGGGAGGTCATCTGCTCAGCTGAGTGTATAGTCAGGTGCTTCTCACTCTCTGGAGTATAAAGGGTCACCAGAGACATGGGGAGCTTGAGGCAAGGGGGAGCTTGTCTTAAAGCAGGGGATGACCTGCCTCCTCTCAGGGTGCTGTTCCAGTAAGTGTTAACCTGAAGACTGACATCTGTGAAGTGTCAGTTTACAAACTTATGTGCTGGATTTGTGTCAGAAACAATGTATAAAAGCAGAGACCCATGAAACAACTGGACTAACATGTCTTCCTCCCTCCTTCCTTCTCTCCCCACATCCTTGCCTTTCTCTTTATCCTTCTGTTCTGTCTCTTTTCCTTCTTTTCCTCTTCCGTACTGTTCTTTATTTTATATATATTTAAGAAGGTATTAAGAATGATCAGACCACTGAAAATATGGGGATTGACTAAATAGGGGTTTACATGGTGAGTAGACACTTGAAGACTGACTAATGAAATATAGTGTTTGTCAGTAGGTGCGTTATCCCTTCTGTGTTCATATGGAAGCAGTGTATGAAACAGTTCTGTGTCTTGAAATTCGTGAGTAGATGGTTCTTTTTCAGTTTCTTAAAGGTCAGTGAGGTGAGAGGTTGAACTGACCTTTGAAAGTCATTTGTGGGCACGGTCATGAAAAAGTAAGCTTTTGGCATCCCAAGGGCCTCTTCTTGCTTTTCTTCATGAACAGGGCCCTGGTTTCCATGTCCCTGAGGTTTTAGGAAAATTTTCTCAGGTTTCTGATTTCTCATTTCCAGGTTAGTTGTTTTTGTTGTTCTTGGTGGTGTATTTTCTGGCTGGACTGGCATCCTCTTAGGTACAGCACTTCAGAGCTTGATGCCCAATTCCACGTCTACTTTATTCCATAACAATTTGAAATATCCAAACATTTACCTTGAAGTCAGCACCTCTCGGGGCCGCCAAACTCTGGTTTGAAAATTTGCTTTCAGGCTTTGCTGCTTTAACCAGTCTCTTCTGTCTTAGTTTTCGTGACTCAGATCTTGTATATATATATTTACACACACACACACACACACACACACACACACACACACACACACATACATTTTCTTTTTCTCATTTTGCCTGTGGTGTAGCCAACACAGACAGGGCCAAAATAAAGTTTGCCTAATGGCTGGATAAAGCATTACGTTCTGTATACTTGAATTCTAGCCTTCATTTGCTGTGAGCACTTACTTCCCTCTCTGGCGGGCCAGTGGGTGTTTTGGTTTACAAGTAGAAGTTAGTGGCAATTGGAAAAGATAAATTACTTTCCCCCTGAATTTCTTAGAGCAAGTCATTTTTTTTCTAGAGCCTATTTCCTTTTCTCTTCTCTTCTCTTCTCTTCTCTTCTCTTCTCTTCTCTTCTCTTCTCTTCTCTTCTCTTCTCTTCTCTTCTCTTCTCTTCTCTTCTCCTCTCCT
>NC_034608.1:79097725-79119610 GCF_900095145.1 Mus pahari | reverse complement strand
CCCCCCTCCCCTCTTCTTTTTCCTCCTCCCCTTTCTCTCACACTTTTGTCTCCAAACAGTGTGACTGGCAAATTGAAAATTCACTGGGATAGTTTTGGGTGTGTGTTTCTAGTTTCCTCAAATATTCTGAATATTAACTACTTAACAGACATAGTTTGTGAAAATTTCTCCTATCTTGTAAGTTGTTCTTTGCTCTGCTGTGTTGTCTTCCTTACAGTCTGGAATATTACTACTTTCATATAATCTTACTTGTCTACCTTCTCCTTCTTTGCTTGTGCTTCTATATCCTTAACCAAAATATAATCCTTGCTTGGATCAATGGTATAAAGTGGCTTCCTATTTTTTCTTGTAGTTTTACAGTTTGGGGGTTTTATATTTGTCTTTAATCCCATTCGGGTTGATTTTCCGTTCATTCTTCACATAGACACTGTTTTCCTAGAACTGTTTATTTAAAGGTGTTTTGACAGGTGTAAGGTTCAGGTCTGAAATCACAGTACCTGTGAATTTGGGTAAGAGGATCAAGAGTTCAATGCAGTCCTTGGTTACCAAGCATACACAGTAATTTAGGGCCCAGCTTAGACTAAAAGGAACCTTGTCTCTAATGTGTGTTTTGGGAGCTTCTGTAGAAAGTCATTTGGCTCTAAATGCACAGGACTCTCTTTCGGTTCTCTTTGTTCTGATGGGCTGTATGTCTGTTTTTATGCCAGTATCATGCAGGAAGAACCCTAGAATAACCAACACTATCGTCAACAAAGAGAAGAGAGCTGGAAGAATCAGAATATGTCATTTCAAACTATACCACAAATAAATAGTTCTTCCCCAAAGCATGTTCATTAATTACACCTGTGTGACAATCTAATGTGAACATAATTTCTTCTGTTGAAACTCAGTCTTCCTCCCTTATTGTACAGGTATGAACCCTACGTTTGAGTGTCTCAGCAAACATGACTCATGTAAACATAAAATTCACAACTAACAGTGTAGGAAGTCTCCTGTAGGCCTGTTGGCCCCCATGACACTGAGATGTGGATTTGTAAGCAGCTCTGGTGATTACTGTTGTTTACTTTAGGACATTGTCTGTGGCTTTACTAGTGCTTTAGTCTCTCCGTGAAAATGTTTTAACTGGCATCTTCTGTAAGCATTTGTAAGAAATGTTAGAAGACACAGTTGGATAGCCATTAAAATGAGGCATGGTATATTCTGCTGGAACCATCTGCTGCTCAGGGATGTGGTGAGGGTTCTAGTAAGGACTCTGTTGCTACCCCCTCCACACTCTAGCAATGCCTTCTGCATGAGCTCAGAACAAGGTCTGGCTAGTACTCAGGGGACCAGAGAGACCTCAGGGACTATAAGATTTCATTTTCTGGGAGAGTTTTGAAATCATTTGCAATATTTTTTTATTCCAAGATTGGGAATGAATTGTGGAATTATCAAACTTTGAGAAGTGGAGAATCTTCTCCCCGTCGTTAGACATAGTGCAGCTATTTAGCAATAAAGCTTAAGAGGTTTGTTTCCTTTAGTTTTCTATTGAATAATAACACTTTGAAAGGAAAATGTTTTAAACATTCTTTCTAGCCTGAAAGCTATGAATTGAATTTCACAGAATGATGTGTTTTCCTAGAATGCCAGAGGGGACCTCTTGTTTATTTATTTAGTTCTTGCCATTTTAAGTCCTAAGACTGGATATTGACTATTGGATTTTGGGACACCTTGGCCTAATGTGTTGCTCATTTCACTGGCTTCTTACAAAATGTGTGCTCAGTCATATATTTGTACTAAGAAGCATTATAAATTAGGCGATAATTGAAATCCAAAAAGCTAAACTAGGAAGTGTGTATTCTTTTCTGCCTTTTCTCTTGGCAATTTACGTTTATAGTTTCAGCTAAATATTTGCTGTCAATCACACATTACACAATTCCTTGACTGCTAGTAATGAGGTCACAGGTAGCTACAAACAAAAATCTAATGGCGTGTGTCCATACCCTGCGTAAAGCATTCAGACTCAGAGTTTTCAAAAAGAATTCTAACAACGTTTTACACTGTAGCATTTCATCAATGAGAAGAGTCACCACAGGGCCAGAGATAAAATATGTATGTTTACTGTTAGGGTTTGATATCTGCTGTGTTACTAAGGTTCCTGTTGATGCCATTTGATTGGTGTGATGGGGGAGGCAGGGGTGGAGGACAGCAGGGTGTAATGCTTTGCTCATTCCTTGCATTTCTCATCCATGTTAAGCTGTCAGCATGTGGATTGTGCACCACAGAGTCACCTCCAGGGGTTACTGGCCTGCTTGCTCCTATCACAGTCCTTTGAACTCTTTCTCTGCCTTTGACTGAATGTAAAGTGTTTACTGGGATAATTGCTGGTTCTTCTGCTTTGCTGGTAGTCTTTGCGGCATTGGGTCAGTTGATTGACTACTCTGGATCCATGGAACTCTCTGGTCCTCTTCCATGATCTGGTTTGAGATGGCAACTGCTTAGTGTTTGAGTGTGTGTGTGTGTGTGTGTGTGTGTGTGTGTGTGTGTGTGTATGTATGTTCTAATAAGTCTTGTGTTTTAAGACAGGAGTAGGTGGTCATATATACTTACATAAATGTAATGAATATGTTTATATACACTTTTTAAAGAAGTAAGACACTTCATACAATAGTAGCCCCATAAATGATATTACCTAATAAGGTAACCTTAAGTCTCTACGTAATGCCATACAATAGATATATTGCTTAATGACACATTTATTGAGCTGTATCTTCTTGCTGGGTGGCATATGACTTTACTGCATAGATAGTAGAAACTTTAAGATGCCTCAAGGGAGAACAGGAAATAAACAGAAAATATCCAAGAGGGTAGACGTCTCTGAATGTAGGAATCATCTTTGTGATTCATATCATAACACATTGACGATGGGGTGGCATAAACACATAGTCCCCTTAGGATAATCCCTGTCAATTCAAGGCCATCTTGGTCTCCATTTTTGAATTCCACATCACCCAAGGCGACATAGTTAGATTTAGTCTTAAAATAAGAAGAATCTAGAGTTCTCTGTTTGTGGAAGAAGTCCCTGTTGATTACATCAGTCACATAAACATAGTCTCTCATGGATATGTGAGGAAATTAAGACCTGGGAAAGGCTCACTAGTGGCCCGACCTGTCCAAGGGATAGGAAGTGATGAGAAATAGTCCCAGGTTACCACATGGTAGATGTCTTCCCTCCCTTCTGTGTGGCCCCATACTCAGGTACTCTAGTCAATACAATGCGAGCATGTTAAGACTTTCATTTGAAGAGCTGATGAGTCTAACACAGGCATCCATCTGTTGTGATTTGTTCTTGCAAGGTTCCATCTTTTCATCAGTGCTTGTGAATTTTAAAGGCCTTCCCTTCCACTGTCAGAGTAAGACCAGCATGTTTCACTTGTGTGAAGAAAAATGAAGGTCTTCTTGTGAGAGAGTATTCTCTCTGTGTGAGAAGCTAGAAATGGGGAAAGTCCACCATGTATGAAATAACTAAGAATGTATATGACTAGCTTTTGTAGAGTTGAATATTTGAGTGGTTGGGGGTGTGTGTGTGTTAGGAAGGATACTGCTAGACTTTTCTTCCCTGAAACTGTCAAGGTATCTTAGAGGTGGAGCATTTTCCTGGCATGAAAGTCCCGGTTTTACTCCTCAGCACTATGCACATACGCACATGCAAAATTTAACGTTTTCTATAGTAAACTGTGGCAAATCAGTTACTAGTATCCAGCTGCTCACATGGGTGCTGATAGTTTCCATTTTTACATTTGACATTGTCATAGAAAGTTCAACAAACACATAATTATGAACCCACAATGGGTATGAAGAACATTCTTTTAAATGCTCTCTGTTTATGGAAATGATTCATACTATCTTACATATGCAGATGGTGTGTGAGTTTCTTTGAGGAAACAAATAAACTATGTAATTATATATATTTAAATCACCTTTTTCAACCATAAAATCTAAAAGATCTAAGATCATATGCTTTGAAAACTTTAAGGAACAGTAAGGTGAGGTAAACTGTTTGGAAGTCTAGAACAGCTATGCTGACGATAATTTCTTCAAAGAAAATATATTACCTTTACCAAATTTTTAGACAGGAGAATTCCTGTTTGTATTTGTTTTAATAAGTGGTTCAACACAAAATCTGGTAAAAACTAGTTCTTTCACTGTCAAATTTCTTTTGAAACCTGAAAGTTTTCTGGCTTTGGTCCTTTATAGGTAATTTTATCAGTCCATAAAAAGAAGTTGTATATATCTGGGCCCAAGTAAAATGTGGCCAACAGGCACATTCACCAGGGTTAGAATGTAAAGAGTGGGAACAATGGACTAGATCGGGAGCTTGGGTTGCTTTAAATGTATGTTTGGAATGGCATGTGTGAGCATGCGTGGGCATGTGTGGGCATGGTTGAAGCAGCTCCCTGTAGTTAACACAATGAAAAATACTGATTGTCGAGAACATCTTCACTAGATTCTAGGCTTGAAATATCCACAGTAGGAGCAAATCTTTAGAAGATACTGTGAAAATCAGAGTAGAATTTCAAATACAAACTTCAAATACAAAACTTTAAGTTCAAAAACATTCTATTGTATGCTCTTTTTGATGGGAGAGATAGCCCAGCATTTAAAGATAACTTGTCCTACATTTCCTTGTGATAGACATGAACTGAACCCAGGACCATGGACAACAACATTGTTTACCTCTCCCCTCCTCTTTCTTCTCTTACTTTTTTTTCTAATTGTATGCAAATATTTTGTGTGAATTTGATTTAGTTTCAAAATTGTTTTTCAAAGTCTCAAAGAAGTAGGATAATTATTAATAACTTGGAGGTTGGTGAGGTGGTCACAGGGTAAGGACACCTGCTTCTATGGCAGATATATTAGTTAGGGTTTCTATTGCTATGTAGAGGCATCATGACCACAGCAACTCTTAGAAAAGAATGCATTTCTTTGTGACTGGCTTATGGTTTTAGAGGATTAGTTCCATTGTCTCCATGGCAGGAAGCATGCAGGCATGCAGGCAGACATGATGTCGGAGAAGCAGTAGCTGAAAGTTCTGCATCTGGATCCACGGGTAGCAGGAAGCAAAAGACTCTGGGCTTGGAATTGGCCCTTTGAAACCTCAAAGCCACCCGCAGTCATACTTCCTCTAACAAGGCCCCACATCCTAGTCCTTTCAAGCAGTGTCATTCCCTGGTGACAAAACACTCAACCTATGTGCCTGTGGGGGCCGTTGTCATCTAAACTACCACACCAATGACTTGAGTTTAACCCCCAGAACCCACATAGTGGAAGGAGAAAACCGTCTACTGAAAGTTGTTCTCTGTCCTATACAAGGTGAATACACACACTAAATAATGTAAGAAACAGACGGGATTCAGGGTTAGATACAAATGGACTCTGATACTGAACCTTCTATATAATAACTATGACTTTGACAATTTGGTTAGTAACTCAGTTACGCTTAATTTTTTGATATACAAAATGGAGATAATATGATTCTCATAATATTACTATGAGTACTATATAAATGTAAGGTATACGTTACTTTGTCTGGAATTTACTGCTGTATTACTTTTGTGCAAAACAGTACAAGTATGTAAGGCATAGAGAACTTCTTAAGTTACAGGTACTTATTTTTTTAGAAAGGTGATCTTTATAAAAATATTAGTGAAATAAAGGTTGTTTTCTTCATGTGTGAAGATATATTCATTCTCCAGTATTCTAATACCTTTCTTCTTGAGAAATTAAAACCCCTCCCCATGAATGTTTTTGTTCAGAAAGATGTGATAGGATACTAATGTGCCAATATATATGAATTCTAATATTGATTAGTGTGTGAGTAGAATCTTGGCTACATAGTCTCCTAGTAGTTTCTGGTTTGGATTTTGTTTGCCATCTGGATTGACTTGAGTTTAAACATTCACAATCCCATGTTTACAAAGAGCTAAGTTTGAACATATGAGCCCAAGCTGCAAATGTTCGTTAATTCATTCAATATTTCTTGAGCATTTACCATGAATGAAGCATGGCTCTCTTAGGCACAGAAACATGAAGTAAAATAGAAATCTGAGGTTCTTACTTTACGGGGTGTGTGTGTGTGTGTGTGTGTGTGTGTGTGTGTGTGTGTGTGTGTNTGTGTGTGTGTGTGTGTGTTTGTGTATGTGTATGTGTGTGTATGTATGTGTGTATGTGTGTGTGTATGTGTGTGTATGTGTGTGTGTGTGTATGTGTGTGTGTGTGCGTGTGTGTGTATGTGTGTGTGTATGTATGTGTGTGTATGTATGTGTGTGTGTATGTGTGTATGTGTGTGTATGTGTGTGTGTGTATGTGTGTGTATGTGTGTGTGTATGTGTGTGTGTGTGCGTGTGTGTGTGTGTGTGTGTGTGTGCATGTAGTTTGTGGAAGGTAGAATTTAACATTATTTAATGTCTTCCTCAATCACTTTTCCACCTCTCTACTTCTCTGCCTTCGTTTTTCAGCTATGGTATCTCACTAAACCTCGATTTCAGTGACTGGCTAGATTGGCTGGCTGTCAAGACCTAGGCATCTTCTTTCCTCCACCTCCCTGGAACTGCACTAGGATTCTAGGAACATGCCCAGAGCTTTGTATTTTTTTTAACATAGGTGCTAGGAACTGAACTTGGTTCTTCATGCTTTTGTGGCAAGCCCTTGACTGACAGAGCCATTCCTCTAATCTCCTGTTTCCTGTTTTGCAAATAGATACTATTTCATATACATGGTTACACACTAATAGCATAATTGTACTCTAAAAGTTAGCTTTAGCATATAATAGTGACATAATTGTATGCTAAACTTATTTCAATTTAGTGTTTGAAAATGGATACTTGTATAAATTGTAACAAATAGAATTTATGATCTCATACGTCTGGAGGGGATTTTTTTTCTCAAGATACATGAAGAATTATACTGTGGTCGGAGTACTTCCTGTAAGTGCCCCATGGACTTTGATACTTGGCAGTGGACTGGGATGGGATGGAACTAGTAATTGCTTATAGAATTATTTGGGGGATAGCAAAATTGCTATATTAGCCATCTTGATTTCAATTACTTTTCTTAAGCAATTTGATTTTGTGATTTCAGCTTGTCACGTTGCCCTGCATTTTTGAATAGATAAAGCACATTCCTGTACGCCACACTTTGTGCTTATTCTTATGTAGATTGAAAAGCTCGTGGTTCACATTTTCTTGGCTTACAGGGAAAAGCAGAAACGTGATAAAATAAATGAAATGAAAGGCGGTTCTTTTGATTCATCCTGTTCTACTGTAACTTTGCAAAGTAAATGTAATTGTCACTTTCTGTAAGTAAATTCATCTGGATTGTGATTTAATAGCTGGAAAAGAAAAGGGCCTGCCTGTTTATGAATGTATACATGAGGATTGGCCAGGCTATTGTACCCCTGTGCCATGCAGGGAATACCTCTTGGTTTTTCTGGTCTTGGTCTTCAAGATTTAAAAAATGTCCAAGACCCTTAGAACCCTTACAATTTCTGAATTCTGTTGTCCTTGACATTGTAAGCAGCTTCTTTGAAATGGAACCAGAGTCACAGGATAGATGGGCCCTGTCAACTGAATGAAGAAGGCCTGCCACTTCTGAGTCACGGATCCACTGTTTCAGGCAAACCCTGGTAGCCACCAGACTGAAGTGGCTACAGGCTCTGCAACTTTCCTCTCTTTATCAAACAGTAAGTTAGGCATGGTGGTGCACACCTTTAACCCCAGCATTCAGGAGTCAGAAGCAGGTAGATTTCTGTGAGTTTGAGGCTGTTCTGGTCTACAAAGCTAGATCCAGGCCAGCCAGAGTCATATGGGAAGGCAATTGTCTCAAAATATGGTAGTCTTGAAAGTAATTTGTGCCTAATTTCCCATCCTCCTTTTCTACCTAAGTCCATCAGTAAAAAATTCACCTGCTCAAAGAAGAGCAAGGAATGGTGGATACACCCACTGCTTCTCTGAGATTGTTCAGTGCCACATTAGCATCAGACTGGAGCCACATTACCTACCTTACCTACCCTCAGACTGGAAGGTCACCCTGATGGATTTGTTTCCTGGGAAAGGTGGTTTGAATAGCGAGCGAGTGCAGTGTGGCCTAAAGATGGTGCAAATCAAATGCTTTCAATTTAAGTTTAGTTTCCACAACAGACTGTATAAGCAATATAGCAAAGAAGCTCAGAAAATTGTCCTGCCTTAAAGCATTTTACTATGAGAAATACTAAAATGTCTATTACTGTTTTGTTTTTCAGACAGAGTCTAATGTAGCCCAGGCTGTCCTTGAATTTACTCTGTGGCTAAGACTGGCCTTGATCTTCTTGTCTCACCTCCCAGGTGCTAAGATTGCAGGTGTGGGGGTTGGAGAGATGGTTCAGGGATTAAGAGCACCCTCTGCTCTTCCAGAGGTCATGAGTTCAATTCCCGGCAACCACATGGTAGCTCACAACCATCTGTAATGGGATCTGATACCCTCTTCTGGTGTGTCAGTGACAGTGTGTTGATATACATAAAATAAGTGAATAAATCTTTAAAACAAGATTACTGGTGGCTAAAATATATACTTTTTAATTAATCACTTATATGTATATATATATATATGTATATATGTATATATATGTATATATAATGCTCTTTAATTTAGCATAAGCATATATTTTTAATTATCTCTATGAAACTGACCTTCAGAAATCTTCATTTTATCTGATTTGCCTAGTAAAGAAGAGTTACTTTCTGTTATGTTGCTTATTTTATGTAAAACATGCTTTAAAATGAAGAACAAACTTCTTAAATTGCTGTCAAAGGAAGTTTTAATTTTAAGGATTTTATATCAGTAAATAAAGAAGTAAAAATGGAAATTAGCAACAGAGAGTGTAGGTGGTATAATTTAATATAAAAAGTACTAGGTATTGTGTAGGAAACATGCATACAAATCCTAGCTCTTAATATTAAATTATATTAACTCTCTCTCCTTACAATGCCTTTGAACTTCAGTCCTTTCAGTTGTAACATGGGGAAAGTAATATCTAGTTCATAACAGGTAAGGATTAAGCATGCAAGGTCTGTGTAAGCTGATAAGCTATATGATAGAAATGAACATAAAGAATATATTGTACCTGGTCTGTTTCAGGAATGTGTGGTGGGTTCGAATATTTCTGTGCCCTTCCTGCAAAGATTTCACTACACACCTGGGGAGTGGGGGCACTAAACTCTTCAACTGTAAATATCAAAGTGAAATAAGCAAAATATTGTGTTAGTACTAAAGTTGGAATTCTCCACATCTGGTGTAAAGAAGGCTTCTCATGAAGGATGATATTTGAGCCGAATCTTGATGTTTTGCAATTTATTTTCTTGGTAAAAAGGTGGAGCAATCATTTTGAGCCAAATAGCTAAGATAAAAGCTGGAGCTGGGAAAGGTCATGACTTTTATGAAAGTGCGGGAGAGTGGGAATTGGTTCAATGTGAAAGGAGCAGAGGGTGTGTAAACATTTATGCCTTGGCAAGAAATGATCCTGAATAATACAGTGTCAAGAACCTTTAACACCCAGGCTTTGAACTTGATCCTGTTTGTAGTGAGAAGGGAGCTTACTGCGGATTTAGAGCGGACTGTTGGCTTGCTCACAGTCCTATCAAGATGTGTGAGAATGTACATGGCTTGGTCCAGTAGGTGGAGGACAAGTAGGACCAGCGTGACTGTGGGCTTAGTGGAAGACCAGGGACACATTAATGCATGCTGGCATCTGGGTTACAGAAGAGAAAGATTAGGTTTAAAAAACAGAGGCATCATAGAGGATCAGACTGGAAGGTCAGGTCTGGGCACTGAACCTGTCTCAGTCAGAAAAGTTCTTGCAAGAGTGTGGACCCTAGTTCTATTGCCAGTTTATACTTAAGGCAGTGATGGTACACCCTTGCATTCCCAATGCTGTGTAAGCAGGGACAGGCAGACAAACACCTGCGGGTAAATGGACAACAAGCCTACCAGAAGCTGCTTTCCATACGCACATGCACACGTACTTGAACACATGTACACACATACATACCCACAGATATGCCCGTACATAATAAATAGATAGATAGATAGATAGATAGATAGATAGATAGATAGATAGATAGATAGACAGATAGATAGATGGATGGATAGAGGAAGGAAGGAAGGAAGGAAAGAAGGGAGGGAGGGTGGAAGTAAGTGTGGAAGTATAAGCAAAGTAAGAAACAGAATATAATAACCAAGTTTGTGTTTTGAAAGTAAATAAACTTGGTTTAAAGTTCTTTTGATTTACATGTTATTCTTCATAGTTGCTCTTGGACACACACACACACACACACACACACACACACCAAACTTGAGAGCAATTTGAAAAGTCTCAGTGTTTACATTGAACAGGAGTCACATTATTATGGGCTAATTTAGAAACATCTTTTAAAAGGCAATCTTTTGCTCCATGAGGATTGAATATAACGAATTCTTGTTCATGCCTTCTTTGATTATATTTAATAGGTTTTAAGGGCATGAGGGCACCGTGCAGTTGATAAAGTGCCTTCTGTCCAACCAAACCTTTTACCCACCATTCACGTGATGCCAGTCATGTGGGACAACGCTAATAGAAAACAGATAGATGCATCCTTGGAGTTCATTGGCTAGCTGGCCTAGCCAAGCAGATGAGCTGCAAGTTCAGAACAAAAGAGCTAGGTTCTAAAAAGAAGGCCGATGGGAACTGAGGAGTACATCTGAAGTTGATCACTGGCCTCCATCTATAAGTACATATTCACGTTTTTAAAAATCTTTACACATATGTTAGCAAACACATGAACATGTGTTTCATCTATCTACCCATTCTGAGAAAGTATTTTAACTATAACATTTTATCAGTTTTGATAAATTTACTAACATTTTCTATTTTATGTTATATTTTTCTCTTTTAAACTACTTATTGATGCCATGTAAATATATCTGATAATATTTAAGATTTATTTCATCTTTAACTATGTGTATATACATATGCCTGTGTGTGCGTATGTGTACATGTGAATACAGACACAATAAGAGTTTAGAAAAAGGGGTTGGGTCCCCTGGAGTTGTTCTCAAGTTTGTTGTGTGTGTGTGTGTGTGTGTGTGTGTGTGTGTGTGTGTATGTGTGTGTGTGTGCTGCCCAATGTGGGTGCTGAAAGCAATACTTGGCTCTTCTGAAAGAGCAGCAAGTGCTTTTAACCGTCGATCCATCTCTACAGTCTGAACTATGTATTTTCCTTTGATGCTCTTATTCTTTTTTCAAATCTCCAGCAATTTCTTATAAACTAAATAAGAATTTCTTTTTATTAACTTTAAGGTATTTTGCTGTTGCTGTTCATTTGTCTTATACTTTGAAACAGAACCGCTTTAGCCCAGACTTGCCTTGTACTCTCCATATATTTGAGGAATATCTTGAATTCTTGATTAGAATGTTTTTACTTCCCAAGTAATTGGGTCAGAGGTGTGTCCCACTATGCCCAACTCCTTTAATATACAATCAGGTCACTGTGAATAAGCATATAGTGTTGTTTCTTCCTTTACATTCCCTAAATCTTTTAGTTTGTTATCTTTTCTTACTGTGCTGACAGTTGCTTTGTGCTAAATTCTACAGAGGAGCCTTTCAGTTATGAATCAGATACCATATATGGTGTTTTGTTAAACTATAGATACATCTATCAGATTAAAGGATACTGCAGATTTTAAGTTTGCATTTTTAAGTTTGATGTAATTTGACTCATTAATGTATAATCACAAAATTTGTTCATCAACATGAAACCATACTATAATCCTGAGATGAACCATGTTTGAGTACCCTCCTCCTCCTCCTCCTCCTCCCTCTTCTCTTTAGTTTTGTCACATTTAGTTTACTCATACTTGGAGGATTTTATTTTCATATCTGCCATTTTTACTGAATTTGGAAGCTTTTGGCTGCTTTTGGTCGGTCTGAGCACACTAATAGTGAGAAGCGCTTTAAAATAAATCCAAACTACGAGACCATCGTTATTCCAGAACAGACACCTAGTTTGGGAACAGCTTTTGTTTGTGATCTCGAGTGACTTTGCTTCTATTCCTGCATAGTTTCAAGCTTTCCAGAAAAATCAATCTGTGTGCAGGTACCAGGGGGTGGAATAAATTTAATTTTCATTCTTTGTTATGCATTATACATTTTACTTCCTACTTTTTGAGTGTGCGTTCTCTCACACTTTCCAGCTTCAGTGTGCCTTGCCCTCTGCTTTTTGTTTTTTGAGTCTCAGAGGACCAAGGAACTCAGTAATCACGTGAGTCAAATTGCACCAAGGCCTTTATTTTAAAACTGGAGTCATCTGTTTGTTTCTGATTCTCCTATCAGCCATATGTTACATCATGTGGTTATAGTACATGTGGATATATAGTGACTATATACAACATATCATCTATGTGTTTATACAACTCATAGAGTGATCACGTTGAGAGTTTGTAAGCTAGCATATCTCACATTGTTGTTTGTTTGGCTCAGTCATCATGTGTGGGCACATGTGTAGGCACATGTGTGGTCACATGTGTGGGTGAGTGTAAGTATGTGGAGGCTAGGGGCTGATGTCTGGGATTGTCCTTTATTGCCCTTTTAACTTATCTTTGAGGTAGGATCCCTCAATCTAACTCAGAGCATGTCGATGTACATATTCTAGGAAGCCACCTTGTTCTACAGATCCCTTGTCTTTGCCTTCCAAGGCTGCAATTACAGCGGGGCTGCCAGGCCCTGTGAACACTTTCATGGGATCTAGAGGTCCAAACTCATGTGCTCTGTCTTGAGAAGCAAGTGCTTTAGCGGCTGAGACATTTCATCAGCTACCAGTTGGAACACTTCATACTGCTATTTTAACTTTAACATTTATTTTTTTTTTCATCGAATCTTATTCTGTGATGCAGGCTCACTTTTGGAACTTGTGATAAACTTTGTCCAAACCTTTAAAGTTCTGGGATCACTTGCGTCTTTATGGTTGTTGATATATCATTATTACAACCTCACCTAAACTGTATATTTAGTCACTTTTTTTTTTTAACATTGTCTTGCACTTACATGGCCTCAAAGAGAATTTCATTCCTTTAATTTGTGGAAATGTAGCTGTGAATCTTATGTTACGGTATTATAGCCCTCAATTCCTCATAGAATAATGCTCTTCTGAAGTCTTAAAATAATTCCAGTGATCATATTCAGCCTATTTGAAGCAGATCATGCAAATGAGTGGAGTTAGTAGTAGTGATTTGTGTAGGTGAATAGGGGTCGATTAGAAAGGTCACTCACCTACCCACACTGTGCTGTTCACACATTAATTATAGTTCCCTGTGAATTATGCCACGGTGTCATGTGATTCTTTCAGTTAAGATTGTTCTCTCTCTCTTTTCTTTTGAAACACAAGTGTTCTTTTCTGGGTGAACATGAGTACTGAACATGAAAGATCCATATCTGTTCATCAATATCCATATGAATCAGGATAAGGTTAAGGTGCCCCAAAGGAAACTAGCCTGCTTTTCTCAGTGTGCTCCAAGGATGCTGTGATGCTTAAATTCTTGCATCGTCTCCGTTGTTGCCTGTGTGTAACACAGGGACAATCATTGCTGCTATTGAGCCAGAGTTGGTTATAGACCAGAAAAGTTTCTTGTCTAGAAATTTTCATACCTAGGAAATCTGAAGGAAACACGAAGAACGAATACCCATTACACAACTTGAGTGAAATGACTGTGGAGTGCGAGGCTAGGTGGTAAGGTCTCAGTGAAGGAAGCAGGACGGAGGTAACCACAACTGAGCATGGAAGAAGAAGACATATGGAACCATACTATTCTACAAGCTAAATTTAAGAAAACCCCTACTGAAAGTATCCAAATGACCCAGTGGCTTTCCAGAACAAAGCTTGCAGATATTTGTTGGAATGTGCATTCATTCATGTGATGCTCAATCAGTACTGAAGCATTGTTTTAAAAGAAATACACAGTGTTTATCATGAGATAAATGACTGTCTAAATTATGGTACATGTTTATGGGAGACCATAAGGAAGATAATGTAAAAATTAGTTATTTTATATTTGATAACCTGTTGTGTGTCCTTTCTTGGGGAAGACTTTTTCTCCTGCTCTTAGCATTTGTTGACTATCTGTAGTTCTTAGCATAGGTCTGAGGTCTTATGGGCTTCCCCTACCATTTTGCATATAAACCATATGTACAATTAGCACTATATAGACTTAGAAGGTATATAATATGCATGTACATGTTCATGTGATAATGATTAATGTAAAAAGAGGCCAAGAATTTGAATGAAAGCAAAGCAGGGTTTATAACAAGGTTTGGGGAGAGGATTGGGAATGGAGAAATGATTAATTATATTATAGTCACAAAAACAATGAAAGAAAAGATTGAAAGAATTACTTAAGTGTATTTGTTATGATCTGTAGGAATATTGACAATGCATTACATAAAAGAAAAAGTTTTCTAAAACATGCATTTTACAATAAAGTATTTATTTTTATGTTATTCACTTATGAATGGTAGAGAAGAAAATAGAAAAACACTTGAACGGAGATCCACCCAAGTATTAATTTTGTGACCTGAGGATAAGATTGGAGTGGCCCAGCAGATTTACGACTTAAAAAATAATGTGTAAGTGTAATGGTTGGAAGAAGTATGTATAAATGACTTCAAACATCTTTAACAACTTAAAATTCTTAGGAGAATAATAGTAAAGAGCGTGTGGAAACACTAAGTATTTTATAATGCGTGATTGTAGGGCAGGGTTATTGATTTGAATGAATGCTTATATTATGATTGTAAAAGTGACACATGCACAGGAACTGATAAGAGCTGCAGTTTTTATTATAGGTCTAAATATGTGCCTACTTGTTCCACATGCATGCCTGTATGTGTGTATATGTGTGTGTATGTGGTGCACATGTATGTATATGTTCATTTTTATATAAGTACACACACTATTGCATGTACAAAGTCTTAAAGGTGTAGATTAGCAAAACAGGTTTTAAATTGAGTAAAATCAATAGATAGATTTATTATTTATTTACTTACTTATTTATTTTGGTTTTTCGAGACAGGGTTTCTCTGTGCAGCCCTGGCTGTCCTGAAACTCACTTTGTAGACCAGGCTGGCCTCGAACTCAGAAATCTGCCTGCCTCTGCCTCCCGAGTGCTGTGATTAAAGACATGCACTATCACGCCCAGCAATAGATCTATTTTAAAGGATGCTTGAGTATATAAGTTAATATGAACCTAATGCATTGTAAAGTTTTAAAAGACAGCAATGATGTTTTAAAGTCCAGGAGCAGTACAGAAAGTATACTGCTTTGATTTTTAACTTGCTTTGTATTTGAGAAATGAGTGGAACTGTGGAAATGGTTTAATTATATTATGGTCTCAAAAATTTTAAAATACAGCATATGAGATGTATTATAAAGTTTTTGGTGGGCAGTTAAGTGATTTAGCAGAAAAGTGAACGATTATTTAATTTAAAAGGAAGAAGTTGAGGTACTTAAATTATTTTGAACTTAATTATTGTAACTTCTCAATAACAGGGCTATAATAAGCTAATTATCAAGCTTTTGCCCTCAGTTTGTTCCCAGTTTGAATTAAGTTCACATTTTAGGATAAATTTCAGGACCCGGCTAAGAGTTGTTTTTGTCAGCTTCTTTAATTCTCTTTTTCCCCAGTGCTACGGTGTCCGTGGAACGGTTCCATCAAGAAATCAGAATCACTTCCAAAATTTCAGTTTCATTGATGTGAATTTGCCTTAAAGCTGTTTTGTGTTCTCTTGAAGTCACTAAACATCTATTTCAGTAACTGGTTGAATCTAAAGCATATGAAATCAGGTTCAAAAATTCTTAAGGCATGAATATATATATATATATATATATATATATATATATGTATATATATATTAACATATTTGAATATGTTGTTCTGAATGCTCAATTGAACACACACACACACACACACACACACACCAACACCTCATAAATAGGTGTATGAGCTGCTTTTGAATAGATAGAATTGACTGCACCACAATCAATACTAAGTATTTCTCTAATAATTTATATTTACCAGTGACTTTCATGTATCAGGTACAATTTGCATCCTTTTATAACAAATATTATTATTATCCTTTTTAAAAGATAAATCACACTTTTAGAGAAACTAAATGGCTTTGACACACATCCAGTATTCAGGGCTTCCAATTTTGAATCTATGTTTCATAATGTTAAATACTTTAAAGGAAAGGAAAAGAAAGCACCATCACATGTCAATTGTAATTAAATCAGGTAAAGAAGGCTTGAAATTAAACTTCAGTGATGAGAGGCTAGATTCTGAAGCTCCATGTGTGTCAAAGAATATATGTGACATTGTGTAGGAGAAAGGGCAGAGGCAGAGATAAGAAAGGCTGTGTGTAAGTAGACTACACATGAGCATGGTCAGATTAGGGCATCAGTAAGAAAGCTCAAGGAACTACTCAGCTCCTGCATATGGTTTGAGGGCAGAAACACTTGAGTATATTAGTAAGCCCCAAATAGGCTTTTAAAAGGGAGAGACATAAATGGTAATGTTGGTGATAAGTAAACAGTTGAACATTTGACTTTAAAGTTAGTTGGAGAATCTGGGCTTGAGATCTGAACCTAAAATGTTACAGTGGTTATGTTGGGCTTCTTCAGTGGGGGGATGGCTGTTAGTAAAGAGACAAGTGCTTTTCTGGGATGTAGCAATGTTTTATATATTGAAGATGAGGAGGAAACAATATGGAGCCTGATATTATTAAAATTGTTTTAAGATAAGCTGAAATGAAGCCAGTCAGAATGGAAAACTCTGTAGTTATGATAAAATATAGACAACTATAAAAACCATTGATACTAGTAAGAAAAGTCCATTATTCTCTTACTGATAAATACTTCTAGTTTTTATATAAACGAATGTTTATCTAGTTTATTTAAGTTTACTCTTTGTCTCCTCCTACAACTTGTAAAGAAACTGATACAAAAGAAAGTAGAAAGGTTGCTTGTGATTTTATAATAACAACACTTTTTCTTTTTTAATCCCAGTAAGACATGCTCTGGACCATGCTGACAAAGGTATAAATAAATTTCTAGAGTGATGTGTTTTATAAGGGGAAATAATCAGTGGTGATGATAAAGTAGCAAAATAACAGACACTAGGATCAGCAGAAGAATGGATAACACACATGCCTGTGTGCTCTGTAAGACACTGGGAGCCACAGAAGAGCGTGCAGAACACATGCTGGTGTGTTCTATAAGATGGACACCGGTGTAGGCTGCAGCATTAGCTGTGAGGAAACATGGGTGCTAGACCTGTCTGCTTAGCTTTCTCAAAGCTTGAACCCAGGTTCTCAAGACTAGCATTGCGGAGCGCATGCCTTTCACAAGGAGAGGATTTGCACGCTCATTAAATAGTGTGAGAGGGTACAGATTCCAGACTTGCTTCAGAGTAGAGGAGAGCCTGCGGGTGGAAGGAAGAACGCATCTCCTTTTAGCACAACTGGGCTGTTTATGGTTAGGATATGTTGCTTCCTTAAATTTCATAGCAAAATCAAAGATGAGAAATAATTGAAGTAAAAATTCACTTAAGAACTCTCCAGACATCAGTAGAAAGATACAGACCATATCTATATGGCCTCTAAATTTTAGTTGCTCCTTTTATAAAATTTGACAGATTGACCAGATCTGTCAAACAAAACAAAATAATCTCTACATCCTGTGATGCTAAGTGGGGCCACATGTTCCAGGATGTGAAATCTTTTTGTACCTAATATATAAAAGCAAATGTTTGTAGTAATGTATTGAAGTAGATCAAGTGACTCAAATTCAGTGATATACCCTACTGTTGTATTATAATGCAGCTTACAATTAAGGTTTTTAATAATGTATTATGCAAATAATCCCATTGGTCACTTGAAATAGTTCTTGTTAAAAATCCATTGTCTAATTTACCTATGCAAATACTTGGGGATTTATTAAGAAAAAGTAACATTCCCATCACTAGACAGCTGTCATCTGTTGAAACAAAAATACTTAAAGATTTATTTTCTTCTGCTTAATTGTGTGTATGTGTTTATGTATGTGTGTGTGTGTGTTTGTGTGTATGTGTGTGTGTTTGTGTGTGTGTATGTGTATGTATGTGTGTGTGTTTGTGTGTGTGTGTGTGTATGTGTGTGTGTTTGTGTGTGTGTGTGTCTGGGTATGTACACATGAGTTCAGAGCCCGTGTTAGTTAGAGGTGTCCAATTTACTGTGGAGATGAAGTTCCAGGCAACTGTGAGCTGCACAACATAAGAGCTTGGAATCAAGCAAAGATCATCTGCAAAACCCGAATGCTGCACACATTTAAAAATTATTTTATCATATATAACATCCAATTGAAGTTTGTCTCCCCCCCTCTTCTCTCAGTCTCTCTTTCCGACCTCCTCTTTCCTTCTGACCACCTCTCCCTTCCAGATCCACTCCTCCTCTATTTCCCTTCAGAAAAGGACAGGCCTCTCAGGGATGCCAGCCAAACATGGCGTATCATTTTGTAATAAGACTAGGCTCAGCCCCTCCTATTAAGGCTGGACTAGGCAACCCAGTAGGAGGAAAAGGGTCCCCAAAGCAGGCAGAAGAGTCAGAGACACCCCACTCGCAATTTTATGCATCCCACTAAACTGCCAAGCTACACAGCCAGAATTTACATGCACGAGTAACCACTGAACCACCTCTCCAGCCATCTCATCCCCATTTTAATTGCTGAGTACATCTCTCTTTTGTCTCTTGATGATTTTTTCTTTCAGTCACTCCTCACATTTGATGATTCACTTTAGGATGATCAGAAGGAGAAACTAGGGTCAGTTTGACTTTTATCAATTTTTTTTTTTCATTTAAAATCTTCTCACCTTTCTTTTCAAGCAACTGGTTCGGCTTAGTGTCCCACCCCTGCCTCACATGAAATAACCCACCCACATGTTATTCTTCCGAGTGAACACATGACTTCAACTTTAATGTTCTGAGGCTGAAATGTACTATGGACCTGTTTAACAGTATTTCTTTTTGCCGCAGAGACATTTAAGTCAAGCAAGACTTTACACACGGCATTTTCTCCATTGGTAGAAAACAAAACAATGGTTTTCCTGATAGAGGCACCTTTTCCCTGGTTTAACAAGTTTCCTGAGGGTTTTCCTGGTCCCAATGTACTATCTCATTTAGATTTCTGGACTTGACACTCTGACTTCAGTTTCTCCTTTAATTATCATTCTGGGAGGCCCGCTAGTGCTGGCTCAATCCTTTCTTGCTTACATTTCTTATTCCAGAACTTGATTAGCTTCCCTTCCTTCCTTCTCTCCTTAGTCACCCAGACTCTGTAACCCATGTCTGTTGTGTTTAAACCTGCCCGAAGGAGTTTCTTAAAGTGATGGGTTCTGAAGTCCAGAAAGGAGTGCAGGCTTCCTGCCCTGATTTGACCTAGAGATCAATGTTGAAATGAATGCTTTTTACTTATCTAGTCCAGGAATCTTTGCTTTACCTGAGGTAAGCTCTTATGTAGATTTTTTGGTTTTTTAGTTTAGTGGTCTGAGAGGTTGAGAAGGAAGGACTAAGCAAATTATTATTATACATTACGTTATTGTGTATTATTTCATTATAGAATCTTGCTAAGGAACTTTAGTTTGAGAGTAAATTATAACAAGAATACATTGTAGATGCCAGAGAGTGTATCTGTTAATACTTACAATTGTATGAGGATATAATAGCTAATTAGGTTTAGAATTATATATCCCACAGTGGTCCTCATCTTACCATATAATAAATGAAAACCTTTTGGATCGAATTCCTGCCTTTTTCCATCTCTAATCATCATACTACTTTAATTATGCTTTGGAGTCCACAAGCAAAACTTTTATTCAAATAATGATTGTGCCACACACAGTGTGAAGGAAGTCTATGTTTATCCCAAACCATTCCTGAACTGCAAGATTTTGGCCAAATTTCCCAATGCATACTTATCTTACTTGAATAACAAGTTCATGTCGTTTTAAGAAAATAGTGTTCAATGTTTGTTGAAATGAGAATCTTCCCTGAAACTAAAGCTAATTGTATTAACTGATCTTGTAAATATTCAATAAATAACTATGTATGTTAAACATCATATAGATGCTAGAGAAACCATGTCTTCATGTTCCCACAAATGTTAGTAGTGGGAGAGAGCCTTTTTAAAGCTTAGTTTACTAGTATAGCTCTCCATGCTATTTTTTTTTTCTGAGACAGACCACATAGACTACTTTTGAACTATTGGCTTAATTACAGAGAACTCCTAAAAGCATATAAAATGATATATAATTTACTCACCTGAGCAGCATACAGGTCAAAGCAGATCTTGCTTAGGCATGAAAATCTAGTTGAAAATGTGTTAATATTGTGTTCCCAGGCTCTAACCCTGTTTTACTGAGCCCATCCACCCTGTGTCTCACCCTTAATTTGCAGTCACGAAAAACAACAGCTGTCTCACAGTAGCCAATTAAACTGAGCTATTATACAGAGGATTTATACATCAGGCTATCTCCAGTTTGTAGCATCAATGGGTAAATGAATGAATGACAAGAAAGCCTGGTCAAATCTGAACAATTCTCCTCTATATTTAATCATGTATTGCAGCATCAAGAGATTGTAGGTAGACTTCAGAAATGCCAAATTACCTTATATATTCACTACATTCATTAGATGATGTTTTCTGTAAGTGTTTGTAATCTGTTGGTATGTGTGCAATGTTTATAGGGTTGTTTTCTTCTTACTATTTTAAAGATCTAAAGGTTCTCCTCACAATATTTACCTTTGTATACTTGGTAAATCTTTGAGCTTACCTATGTTTTTTTTTTCAGATTTTATTTCTAAGTAAGTTAAATCTATCATCTATCTATCTATCTATCTATCTATCTATCTATCTATCTATCATCTATCTCATAAGTAGTTTTATTGAGGTTTTAGATAACATATAATATGGAAAATATATTCTCTGAAATAGTTTTACATTAAAAATGTACTATGAAATTATGAGTATATATCTAGCTGCAAAGTAGGACTGCTGCTTAATAACACAGTACAAGTGTGGGTGGAAAGAAGTAAGGAGCACCCGTGAATGTTGTTGGTAGTCATTCAGATCCACAGAGTACTCTAATTTCTGGGAAGGTCATGTGAGGACTTGAGGACCAGGCCAGCTCAGGGTTAGCTAAGAGAAACTGTGACCCTGCCTTCACACCGGGACACCTAGTGTGGGTGATGACAGTGTCTGTGCGGAGGTGGAATTGCAGACTTTACCTGTAGGCTAGTGAGCTGCTACCATTTAACAGGTGCTGGAAGACAGTCTTTCAGGTTTTTCTTCTTTAAAAAAAAAAAAAAAAAAAAAAAAACCTAAAACTTTCGTTATACCTGGCATCACCAAGGGCATGCCCTTTGTGTCTGTGAGAACTGTTCTGTTCTTGTGCTCTGAATCCTTTGGGGATGACACAGGATAGGTAAGCCAGGCAGATCCTGAGAACAAAGAGGATTTTTTTTTTTTTTTTTTTTTTGAGACCATGAAGGGCACTGAACTTGGCGAATTGTTAATATAAGCTGTAAGCAAACCCAGTTAGGCTTTGCCCCAGATAGATAGATAGATAGATAGATAGATAGATAGATAGATAGATAGATAGATAGATGATAGATAGATAGATGATACATAGATAATGATGATGATGATGATGAAGAAGAAGATAGATAAATAGATAGATAAATAGATAGATAGATATGCAGATACACAGATACTCAGACACATACACACACACACAAACACACACACACACACA
>NC_034608.1:79059346-79097712 GCF_900095145.1 Mus pahari | reverse complement strand
AGAGAGAGAGAGAGAGAGAGAGAGAGAGAGAGAGAGAGAGAGAGAGAGAGAAAGTTGTAGCAGAAATGATCATTCCTCTACACATAGACAACTCTACTGTCACAGTAGACATCTGCAGCAAGTTAACATCTTATTTGGGAAGGAACTGTCCAAATTGTAGGAAGTCTTCCTCCAGTTTGTGACTAGAGCTTTGCTCTATGTAGAAAATTGGGATTGCTATCCAAAAAATCACTTTAAAAAGATGTGTGACTGCACAGCAAATCCAGGGTGGCCCTAAGGACAATAAACAAACAAGCCATTTTCCATTGACTAGTGAAGCTTTCAGATGTGTGGGAATTCCTGGATTCCTGTGTCAGCGAGAGGCTTTTCTCCACGGTCAGATGCTTGGTCTATAGGATTCTAGAACATCCTAGACAGCATCAGTGGGGATGGCGCCTCTTCCCCCACTCAAGGAGCTGCAAGCTCTAGGAACCTTCATAGGTCAAAGATCTTTTGAGAGCAAAGGTCTTTGTTACCTTACTATTTGTAATACATCTATTCTCCTTTAATTCTGTGACCCATCTTGGCTTCTGTTATTTGTAAGACAACTAAAGGCAAGAGAATGCACATTGAACACCTCTGTTTTAAACACTTGATGTTTATGTAATATGGGAAAAAGGATTAAAATAAGTGACAGGCAACATGCTAACATATTTAGCGGTTACACTGATGATAGTTGGTTTCCTTTGAAAAGGGCCCAGACCCAGGTGGATTGATACATACAAGATAGACGCCCGATGAAGCAAGTGGGAAATCATACCAGGGTAAAATGCATGTAGAGGGCCTATGTGGTTTATTGTATAATCATTCGATCTTTAACAATAATTTCCATTTCATAATAAATTATTGAAGGAAACGCAACACAATGTTGTTGTTGATAGCTGAAGAAAGGGAAGTTTCTGCAGAGTGAGATGAAAGCCACCTGCAGCATCTGAAGTGTTTTGAAGAGGAAACAGCATCCTGTCAGACCTTTGTGACATCATAGTGTTAAACCCATGAATACAAACAGTCTTGGTCTCTTAAACCTATTGGTTTGTTTTCTCCAATTTGCATTTTGACTTGGGGCAGCTTCCCCAAACTGCTGGAATTAGTTTGTGATGTGGAATGAAACTTTATTTTCATGGATAAACCTCAGAGCTATCAAGGCTGTGCATTTGCTGGAGCTGGAGAGATCACTTCGCACAATGGTTCTCAACCTGTGAATCAAGACCCATTTGGGGGTCAACAGAGCTTTATGCATCACAAGGATCCTATGTCAGATATCCTGCATGTTGGATGTTTACATCACTATTCATAACAGTAGCAAAATTACAGTTACGAACTAGCAACAAAAATAGTTTTGTGGTTGGGAATCACTGCAACAGGAAGATTTGTATTGAATGGTGGCAGCATTAGGAAGGTTGAGAACCACTGCAACTTTTAGAGGTTAAGAGACTTTACTGCTCTTGCGGAGGATAGCAATTCAGTTCTCAGCATCTGCATGGTGGCTCACAACCATCAACCAACTGTGACTCTAGTTTCAGGGGATCCAAAGCCTTCTTATAGTCTCCTTGGGCACCTGTCATACACATGGCACAGAGGCAAAACACACACACACACACACACACACACACACACACACACACACACACACACACGAGGCATACACGAGACACACACGATCATCTAAAACAAATGAATTCACATTCCCTGAGATGAGAATGGGGAGTGTCAAACTTGCATATCTTGAGCATCCTAGAACTAGTCAACAATCTTAATTAGAGATGAGGAGAAACACACTGGTACATCTTGTTGGTTACTCCAAGTTTTAAGCAGTATGTATTAATTTCATTCTATACTTTATAATTAAACAATATAATTTCATTAAACCAGTTTAGCTATCAGCATATATTAGGTTTTTAAAGGCATCATAGAATAAGCAGAAACCCAGTATATTCTAATTGGACTTTTTTCTAAATATTTAAATTGGATACTATTTAAATCTTATAGTTATTTACAGTCTATAAAATTCATATTTCATAAACAGCTAACCGACTTTCTATGCAGTATAGTAGCGTGTTTAAGACTGGGATATGTATTATGGTCACAAAGGTTAGATTTCCACCTTGGGTAGCAGCATGAAGAATGGGTCTATAACCCACTTATGTCTCCTCCTTTGGAGGAGTGCCATTTATTCTCGGCATCCTTAACCTGTCTGGCTGTGGTGGGATGATGTTGTAGCCTCAAACAGTTTGTGGCAAAACATGGATGCAGAGTTAGCTCCTCTCTTGCAGGCCTTGTTTAAAACACTCACTCTGGGATACTCCTGTGCTTCTTTACCTCCAGGCCGACCACTGCTCTATGCAGTGTTGGGGCAATGCCTGGGCAGCCTGAGCCCTTGAAGTTCAAGAAGGAACATCTGGACTTCTCATGATGGGAGGTCAGAGGCAATGTAAGTGACTTCCTAATTTGGGGGGCTAAATCCCTTCAGTATCTGAGGTCTGTACAATGTTAGCCACAGAGGTGGTCTTTCTTGTGTGTTTAACATCATCATACCCCGATAAATTACCACCGACCTCAGATTTAGAAGTTTCTCTGCAGTCCCTCTGCGTAGTTTAAAGGTAGCAAACACTTCATCTTGATTTCCTTTGTGTGATTTGGAGTGTCTTCACTTTCCTGAAGTCTGAACAAATGGTAAGTGGGATTATCTTTTAGGTTACTTCCAGATTTCATGGCAACTTAAACATCATTGCTAAGCATTGTTGTTCAATGCAGCTTTATGTGTTTCCAATAATCTTAGTTAATGAAGTCTGAATCATGAAAGGCCTTCCCAAAGTCAAAGAAGCTGGGTTTGATGGTGATCCCAGCTGCTCAGAGCATGCACTATGAGGAAGATCACAGCTTCAAGCTCTGCCTGGGCTGTGGAGCAAGTTCCAGGCTTCATGGCAACTCACTGAGATTGCAGCTGTAAGTGAAAACGGGGCTAGAAAACCTCAGTCACAGAGCACCTGAGCAGCATATGTAAAGGCCCTGGATACCATCCCCGGTACTGTCAAAATAAATAAGGAGTAGTAGAATGGAAATGATGTTTGCTTTTGATAATTTGCATGGGACCAGAATTAAGGAGTTTCCTTTAGAAAAACTAAGCTGTGATGTTTACATTTAATTATCATTTAAAAAAAAAACCAGGTAGAACAGGAAATATTAGAATGCCATCGAGTTGTAATTTCATCAAGTCCTAGGACTCTAAATCTCATTGCAAACAATTATGTAACTGTTGTTAAGCTATTTGGTAGCATGTGCTCTCATGCAGTTGGATTCCAGAATTTTTGTGCCATGTCAAACGTTTTGACTGAATGAAGGGAAGACAGAATTCTGCAAGAAAGATGAGCATTAGCCTTGTCTCTTCTAGTCTCTAGGACCTGACTCGTAAATAGATCTGAGGAATTAGGTGAGAGATGAGTGATCATTTCTCTCCTGCCTCCTTTCCTTAACGAATCTGCCCAGCAATCAATTACAGTAGAAATCAAAATCACTGGGCATGGTAGGGATCTTACACTGAGACTCCCAGGTCCACTTCAGCTTCATGTTTCCACACCTCTGAGGCATTAGCTGGAAGATACTGCCTCACCAACCTAGGCTCAGTTGTGAGGAGCAAAGGATTGTGTATCTGTGAAAAAAAGTTTCGTTAACTCTAAAACCTAATAATTTTTTTTTTGTTAATCCTTTGGAGATGACACTTAGAAAAAATGAAAATTATCTGCATACTTTATACAATAACTTTAGAGACTTAACTAGTCTCTTTACATGGTTTCATTAAATAGTCAAGCAAGAAAAAAAGTAACTACCGTATAATGCCCACACAGAATGCATGGGGTGCCATCACTATAGGTATGAGAAGCAACTGTAGTTAACATGGTATGTCCTCGAGTCAGGCTCTTCCTAATTTCCTCTGTAACTTCCACTTCCTCCTCCTTTCCCCACCAGTCCTCCCATATTTGCCCTGGCAGGCATTCTCCAAAAACACTTTTTGACATCCTTCCCTTGATAGTTTATAGTGAGACAAGGTGAAGTTCTAGGCTGCTGGTCCTGAACAAAAGGAGGGCAGCCATTGCTCCCCAGGGAGCAGTGTAGTGTTGACAGGTGTGTATGGTCACGATTCAGCAGAGGTGGCTCTGTGGTTTATGTCTCTAGCTGAGTTTGCCATACTTTCAATTAGCTTTCTAAAGCCACACCACCACATGGTTCCCATGGAGTGACTCAGAGAAGAGAAACATAGAAAGTAGCCTATGAAAGGAAACCAAACTGTTTGAGAAAAGAAACACATCAGAGATCTAAAAAGGAGGGGTGTGATTGTAGATGCAAAAGGCTGTTGCATGAGAAAGACAAAGAAACTGCTTTATTTCTTCTGTGGCTGGTCAGAACTGATTTCAAAAATGCTGACAGCCACTCTGGGTCTCCAGGAAAGAGTGCACTCCAGTAGACCAACGCCAAGAGCCCTGGGCTCAGGGAGAAGATAAAAGTGACCATGTAACAGGAGGCAAAGAACATGTTTATCTTGCTGTTAACAGTTTAAACATTATACATTCAAGAGGAATACATAATTTAAAAGGATTTTTGACTGGCTAGCCTCAGATACACTCTGGCATTCTTTGTAATTGGCTGTTTCTTTTGGAAACCTCCAGTGGAAAGAGAGGTGTAGAAAGCTTGGTGTTTGTGTGAACATTGTTCAGTATTCTCTAATTCCCCCAAAGCTGTTAAAAACTGGGATTTTTTTCCTCATTTAAAAAAATATTAAGGATCATTTTTGCTCCCCTATGTTGATTTTCTTTCTTTTTTTCCCCCTGGTCATGAGTCAAATTGAATTTTCAAGTTTCTGTTAATGCAAAAAAGACTCACACTTTTTTATATCTGGTCAGAAAGGTAATGACTATTAATTTGAGAGTTATTTATGGGTATTATAACTTTAGAGGCTGTTTTCTATTTAGAAGTGCTGGGGATTGAAACTAGCTGCTGTACACACTAGCTGCATCCGTAGCCAGATTGTAGGGTATTTATATGTGGGAACACTGAAACTTTGAGTATCCAGGCTGATATTCGGACAGCCCAGCTTTCTGTTCAGGATCTTGTTAAGGATCTGCCTGCCAGGGCAGAATCAGAGTGTGTCAGTCTTTGCTCACTTCATCTGCTCCTTCCTCCTTCTGGTGATGACCTTGAGGCTCTGTGCACCCCAGCTTTCAGGCAAGGCTGCCTATCCCCAAACGCTCGCACTTGCCTTTGGATAAATTATCAGCAAAGTATTCTTTATGAGCCAAAGGATCACAACGAGGCACGTTCCCCTCCAGGTTTGTCTTGGCAGTGATGTAGGGCTTGGAATAAATGATCCCATTGAAACCTGGAGCCCTGCAAATGAGGATTTGGAATATTCACAGGTGGTAATTCTCAGAAAATACGAATATTCCCCTGAATGGCTATTATTTATAAAGTTAACAAGTCTTCAAAATATAGTAGCAATATTTACAGTCTTTGGCAATAAAGTTTCCTGACGTACGGATTTAGATTATCAGTATTTTGTCTGTGAAGTTTCAAATAAGATACATCTTTACTCATGCAATATTTAAAGAGGTTTGGTGGGAGCATTAGACAATCTCACTTAAATAGAAATTTAAAATTATGGACCAATGAGCTAATGACTTTAGATGTATGTTGCTAGCCTTGGTGCCCCAGAGACCCAAATTCCCAGACCACTTTGGAAGCTATGAAATGGAAGATATCAAACACATGTGCCTGCCTCCTTCTTTCTCAATGTTTTTTTTTTTTTCATTTGTAAGACATACATTAAAGATTGAGATCATACTGAAGCTGTAACATTCAGAATAGGAAAGATTTCTGGATGAGTCTTCATACTAGAACATAATAATGCTTCTCTTAAATGAATTTAAATCCATGAGTATTCAGGTGACTAAGAAAACTAATACATTGTTATTACATGGATATTACATGATTTGTATGTATTTCTCTCTCTTCTTTCTTTCTTTCTTTCTTTCTTTCTTTCTTTCTTTCTTTCTTCCTTCCTTCCTTCCTTCCTTTCTTTCTTTCTTTCTTTCTTTCTTTCTTTTTTTCTTTCTTTCTTTCTTTCTGTCCTTCCTTCCTTCCTTCCATCCTTTCTTCTCTCCTTCCTTCCCTCTTAGTTTCTTTCTTTCTTTCTTTCTTTCTTTCTTTCTTTCTTTCTTTCTTTCCTTCCTCCCTCCCTCCCTCGCTCTCCCTCCTCCCTCCCTCCTTTCTTTCTTCCTCCCTTTCTTCCTTCCTTCCTTCCTTCCTTTCTTTCTTTCTTTCTTTCTTTCTTTCTTTCTTTCTTTCTTTCTTTCTTTCTTTCTTACATTGACTGCCGTTTTCACTCTTCTCTCTTCCCAGTCCTTCTCATTCTCCTCTCCTTCCCTCCCCCTAACTCCTCCTCCTCCTCCTCCTTTCTCTTCAGAAAAGGGCAGGCCTCCCATGGATAACAACTAGCCATGGCATATTAAATTGCAGTAAGGCTTTTAAGGCTAGATGAAGCAATCCATCAGGAGGAAAAGGTCCCAAAGGCAGGCAACCGAGTTAGAGAAAGCCTCTGGGACCACTGTTAGAAGTCCCACAAGAAGACCAAGCTACACAACTGTAACAGACATGCACAGGGTTAGGTTGTTCCTATGCATGCTCTCTGGATTGTGCTTCAGTGTCTATGATTCCCCTAAGAACCCAGGTTAGTTGATTCTATGGGTTTTCTTGTGGTGTCCTTGGTCCCTCTGACTCCTTCAATCTTTCCTCCCCCTCTTCTATAGTATTCCCCAAGTTCCACCTAATGTTTGGCTATGCATATCTGCATCTGGTCCTATCAGCTGCTGGATAAAGCCTCCCTGATGACAGCTGAGCTAGCCACCAATAGGAGTATAGAAGAATATCATTAGGAATCATGTTATTGACTTTTGTTTTTGTCATTCATATTTAGTTCTATCCTAGGTCCCTAATCTATCTTGTGATTAAATGTTTTTGTTTTTCTTTTTCTTTTCTTACTTGAAAGGAGATTGGGTAGTAAACAGGAGGCTAATTTTTTAGGAAACAGAAACTTTGACAACTGATTTTTTTGCCATCTTGTTATGGTGGTCTTAGTTCTATTGGTGTGGTTGAAACACCATGACCAAAAGCATGTTGGAGAGGAAAGGGTTTATTTGACTTACACTTGCACATCATAGTCCAGCATTGAAGGAAGTCAGGACAGGAACTCAAGCAGGGCTGGAGCCTGGAGGCAGGAGCTGATGCAGAGACCATGGAGAGGTGCTACTTACTGCCTTGCTAAACATGGCTTGCTCTACCTGCTTTCTTAGAGAATACAGGACCACCATCCCAAGGATGGGTTGGTCCCTCCTCTGTCAATCACTAATTAAGAAAATGACAATTTTAGGGAAGCATTGTCTCAGTTGAAGTATCTTCCCTTCAGATAACTGTAGCTTGTGTCAAGTTGACATAAAACTCGCCAGCACAATGGTATTATCTAATTTTCATAGGTCCCTTTGTTTGCTGGATCCTATAGATGGCACATTTATCATGTATTTTTGCCATCAGTTCTTAACTGACTGATAGACAACTGCCAACCTGGGATGCTATAACAGAGTTATGAACTAGAAGACAGACTCTAAGAATACTCAGCTCACCAATTTTTCTGTGCTGACCCCCCTTTTCATTAACATGACAATAAAGAAAATGGTTTCTGTAGCTTTGGGTTCCACCTACTCTATTACAATAAAGTTATATTTTACTAAATGATCTGTACTCGGTTTTGCTGCTTTATATTTTATCAATTTTGAGCTGTAGAAATGGTTCAGCCATTAAAGGCTAGGTTCACAACGAAAATATTTTTTTTTAACAATTTTAACTTTGTTATCAAAAAAATTGCAAGAAGGAGCTCTGGCCTTTCATGCTTGGGATGATAACTTTGAGGGATGCATTGACATCATGTTTCACATCTAGAAACAAGAGCAAAACTCTGGAAATGAATAGAAGAACAGAAAAATATAGAACTGAATCAAAGCAAACAACAACAAAATAATTAAAATATCAATCAGGATTGAGAAAGATGGGGGGGGGGTAATCCCAAATTCCAGAGCAAGGAAATGTATAAAACATTCCCTTAGAATTCCCTTAGAAACATCTGTATGCCGTAGAAGAAAAAAGTCTTTGTAATATTTATGCCAAAGTCAAGTGAAGGTATTTGTTTATGCTTTTGTTCATTTTTATTCCCTCAACTCAATCCAACACTGAATTTTTTATTCCTACATTTAATATTCATAAAGGAGCTTTAATCAAGTCCAAGGTAAAGCTAAGAAATATTAACCTTACATCTAAAACCTATTAAATGTGTTTTAGTTCCCTCAGAACTGAAAGATTTACATTTAGGTTTTATTTTTTCTTCTCTGGCTATTGCACTCATAGTCATAAGCCAAGTGACAATGTCATTGTTTTTAATTAAAAGGATTAATAAAGATGTAAGAGGATTAAACCTTTCAGGCTTTGGCTTCTATATTTAATAAAAGAATATTGGTTTCAAGCCAGTGTTCTATACATGTTCATTGATTGATGGGTTGTTTGAAGTTATGTAGAAGATTTCCTCACCAGAGATAGTACAACAGGGGTTGTAGTTTTAGAAACAATTTTGCCCTCATGCAACACAGGTAAATGTTTTAAGACATCTTTAATTATAATTACTAGTGGTGGAATGTCTACTATTAGCATCTAGTGAACAGAAATTTAAGGTGTGGTCATGTCACGACACTCTGGAAAACTTCAAAAAAAAAAAAAAACTTACCTCACCTAAAACATCAATTTTTTTAAATTTGAAAGAACCAAACCCAGGAGAATTTATAATTTGACTTCTTATACTGTTCAACCTTTATTCCCTTCCTCTGTTCTCAGTCTTTGTTAAAGAGTGTATGCTAATTGGTGTGGTTATGAGCAGGTGGCTGTATTTTGTGCTTAATGTGATAGTGGCATTTTTCAAGGTGTGCTGTGGCATAGAGAAAAACACAGTTGAGGTTTACATTGCAGCTATATGGCCTTGGTCATGTTGTTCTGTCTTTTATTGATTTATTATTGAAAACCAGAGTTAGAAACAGTCTAACGTTCCTTTGCAGTATAGTTGACTCTACCAAACTCCAGCATCTTCAGGGTCAGACCATGGGCCACAAGTGGAAGGATAATAAGGTTGTAGCTTTGGTTTCTTTTTGTTTGCAATTTAGATGGGAAGTCAGGCCAAGAAGGGACACCATGTATCTTAATAAACATTCTGTGATAGCATAATTACACAGAGGTCAGCCAATTTATCTTAAGATGTGTTGGGTAAGGACTCTAGGAGAACACAGCTTGATAGAGAAAGGATGGGATCTTAGACAAAAGGCAGGGCAGGCTTTAAGGACAGAAAGGGAAATGATAGGCCTATGAAGCACACAGGCAATGCTTAGTAATGCTGAATGTTTTTAGTATGTTAGAAACATAAAATTCATCCCCTGGAGAGGGCTGAGGATATAATTCAGTTGGTGAAATGCTTAGCCAGCACTTTGCAGGTAGAGGTAATTCAAGGTCATCCTTAGCTGCATGGCTTAAGACAGTCTGGTCTACATAAAACCTTGGCTCAAAACAGTTTTCTTCTTATCTTTCCTTAGAGGATCAACACTTTCCATGGGGACGTTAAATCCATGACAAATCAGTTTTGCCACTTAACATCTAGTTCATGCCTCAGGAGTACCCAGATTATTCACCACCTCATATTCCCTCAGCTCTAGACACTTCTACCTCACCCACCTAAACCTTTGCTCAGTGTCCAGTTTCATTGTTAATACTGGGAAGTACATTATAGAAATATCAAGTTCAACAGGTCTAATTTGGGGGAAATGTACCTGATATTTTCTTTATGAAGGTCCCTTAAAATAATTATAGATTTTCATAACCTTGTTTGAAGTGGTAGATTTGCATCATTAGAAGTTGCTAATTAATTCACATCTCCTTGGAGCCAAGTATATCATACTATATGTACATTCTAAAATAGGGAATCTGATAGCAGAAATGGTATCAAGACTTGTGTGATAAATTGACACACAGGTAGAACCTACCTTTGTCCAGAATTGTAGGACATGTGGTTGTCAGTGTTGACTCAGTCATGGCTAGCTAAGAACATCAGAATCTTTCCTCAGTGTGTGCCACAGGAGGAAGACAAATGTTTGAGTTTCTCCCTAGCTAATCTTGACAGTCTTCAGGAGGAGGGAGTCTAAGAAAGACCATGTCCCTGTGTTTTACCTTTGGAAATATCCGGATCCAATGAGCAGTTTATATAACACCGATCAGTGGCCTCAGGAAGGTTCAGGAAATCTAACCCAGCCAAGCAGCTGAGTTCCCGCGACACCTGATTTCTTGACATTTGAACTCTTTCTAGAAATAAACCTAAGAATACCTGCTGTTCTTTCCTCGGGAATTCATCAAGTAATGTCTGCGCAGGATGTAAGAAGAAAGAGTGTCTGTAACACAAAAAAGCACCATTTATAAGATCGAATTCTGAGTGGTGTGACACTCGGCAACCTGAAATTTTCTCTCAACAGAAAGTAAAATTTCCTCATTAACTGTCCCTTATGTATTTGTCACAGCTTCACTTATCCTAGGAAATATCCCAGAAAAGAGCAGATTTTGCTGGCGTTGAATCAGCATAGTTTTCCTAATTTGACCTTGAAACGAAGCCAACGCTATTTTAATCTGGTTGTTCTGAAGGGGTGGGGGAATGTTAGAAATTACAACCTGTGTGTGCATTCTTTCAGAAATCTCTGGAGCTCAGCTACTTCTCTCCCCTCTGAGGGAGGAAAGGGAATGGTAACTAAATGCATTTAAGGCCACCAATTGTCCCCTGTGCTGTGAATAGATGAACCAGCAGCAGAGATACAATGAAGATTGATAGATTAATCACTCTGTTCAGGATATGTGAGAATGTAGTACTGAGATCCGAAAGACAGATCTTTACAGAATAGGGGCAAACATTTCTTTTTATTGCCTATTAGATTTTACTTTCAAAGTTAAAAAAAAAAAAGGAAAAGGAAAAGAAAAAATTACTTCAAATGGGAGAAAGCTTGTCTGAAACACAGTTGAACTCATGAGTTCCGTGTAGTTCCTGACTCTTTGTGGTAAAATAACAGAGTTTAGTAATTTCAACAAAAGCTGGAAAAATATTGTCTGTCTGCCTATCTATCTATCTATCTATCTATCTATCTATCTATCTATCTATCTATCTATCTATCTATCATCTATCTCTCCCTGCTAATCTCTTCATTTAAAAAAATCTTTTCACTGAATTTTCTCTTGATTATGTTTTAAAATGTACTTGTCAAAATAACATGTAGGAAGAAAAGTTTCTGATCTAAATATCATATGGCTTTGCTGCTGTTGAAGTGACTTCTCATGGATTTTATCCAGCTCTAGCAACTACCATCTATATCCTGTGTTGGTCACAGACAAGTTACTGAGTGCTTTTTCTGACTCATCAATTGAGGGAGGCTTGGCTTGGAAGTGCTAATATGGATTTCCATATAACTAGAATTTGGGTGCTATTTATTCTGAGGTAGCAACACCCTAAAGAATCAAATTCCCTCCCTTTGGTCTTAACCCCCACAGTTCATAGTGCTACCTGTTCTATTTCTTTATCCTTCCCTTGTCTCTTTGCTATGTATCAACAACTTCCTGGCCTCAACCATTAACTCTTTCAACACACAGTGTGGGAGTCAGGATTCTTGACTGTTCTCTTGTTCCTGATATCCTTCATGCTACAGTGGGCATCTTTGATTTGCTGACACATTATTGGAAATTCTTGTGTTTCATATTCACCTTCTTATAGTAGAGTCAACTTCCTCTTCTAACTGCAGAGGACTTCTAGGAAATACTCTTTAAAAGAGAGGAAAATTTCTTAATAATATACCAATCCTTTCCCAAAGTATTCTGCTATTCTCTGACGTGTGTCTTAAAATAACTCTATCCTGGCAAATAGACAGTAGACGAAGGACTTTCTGTGTCAAGTAGCCACTCTAATACCTCATTAAAGTACAGAATGTAATGTTATAAAGGAGATGTAAAGAACTCATAACCAGAGTCAGGAGGATGTTCAGTGTCCTGAGAGCAGTGGAGAGAGAAGTCCTATTGGGTACAAGCCAGAGGTAATTGAGGGTTCCCCATGGTGAAGTACCCCATGCTTACCACAGTGCCTTGTTGGCTTCATTCAACAAATTCTCAGGCCACCAATGACTCATTCGTCTCCCTTTGGCCTTTTCTGTTAGTGGCCTCCAGGAATCTGGTACACTTGAATATGCTGGTCAAAATGGCCAAGCTTCCTGAGTTGAGGAGATGACTATAATTTCATATTAGTTTCTAATGCACATTAAACAATAGAAGAAAGTAGAAATGTTAAGATGCTTGATCTGTTTCACTTTTTATAAATTGGTTAGATCTGGGGATAATCAGTATTTTTGGATTTTATTTTGGTGAAGTGATTCTTAGAATTTAAATTTCTTATGTAATAAAAAGAGCAGAGAATGGTACTTGGATGCCTAACCTACACCTAGATGTTTTACATAAAATATTTCCTGTTAGAAAAGCAAGGTTATCCAGGTGTGTTTTTTACTTTTAAGATGTAGAAACTGAAAATCAGAAAGGCTAGTCTTAAAACTAAGGGAAGTAGAGTTGGGGTTGGAATATAAGTCTGTCTCAGGTCAACACATGCACCTATCAAGTTAGATTTGGTAAATAGATCATGTTAAAAAATGCTTTGGTGCCAAAATCCTACAATAAATAAAAAAGTGTTTAATGCTTAGTTACCTTAGGAACACACTGGGAAAGCTGTGCTAAAGGAGAGAATGTTATTCGTCTGGCACCAGTCTCTGTGACTGGAGCAACACAGAAAGCTAATGCTCTTCATGATCTATGCTTAGCCTGTGAGAGCTTAGCATTAGGCGATAAAGTTCAGATGTAAAAAATCAAATAAAACAAGAGCTTAGTGAATAGTAAGCTGAAGACCTGTAGAACTACCACCCAAAACAAGAGTATTTACATAGCTAACACCATGACAGAGTGCTTCTCTAGCAGTCATGCGACTCTAAATTAAATTCACACCAATAAAAAGGGTCACATTTATGCCACACTCAAACCGTGTCCTGGTCAGTGGTTTCTTCAGTCCCCCCACATATCCCCACTGTCTTGATTGTTATAACTTCCCTTTGTTCTAATGTCCCAGAGACTACAGGTTAGTTTGGCTCATTTAAAAATCCAGTCTTAAAAAAATCCAGTCTGAAGTATGCTTCCCAGTCTACTTCTCTATAGTCGATCCAAGGGAGAGATTATAATCTGTCTTTAAATGGTGAAATTCATCATAGCCCAAGGTTTTCTGATCTGAGGGTTGGTGCACTTGGCATGGTCCAATGCCTTCTCTGTCTCCTGCAGTGACCATTTGGACACAGATATATAGTCAGGCTCCTGTAGTTCTTGGGTGATTTGTGCCGTTTAGATAGGGCATACATAATGCTTGGTCTTAGCATTTTAAAAATATTAACAGCTACTTGTCCTTAATGTTTACAAATATTCATTCCTGTGAGCCTTGGGAATGATATTCCATCATTGATTTTTATTTATGTTAAATCATTTACTTAGATATTTCCCTTTTCTACTATTTGGTTCCCCAGAGGAAAACTTAATATTGGAAAAGCAAAATAGGTGTTTTTATCATTTTGCATATTTTTAAAAGCAAGAGTTTCATTTGCTGCCATTGTTTAAAGTGACAGATTAGTTTTTTTTTAAATCTTCAAGTTATTTATTTTTCTTATTCACATGTTTGTTTGTTGATATGCAGGTTCTTGGGAATGCCAGAAAATGGCTCCCAATCTCCTAGAGGTGGATTTTCAGGCAGTTGCAAGCTGCCCAACATGGGTGCTAGGAGCCAGAAACTGGTTCTGTATTTTTAACTGCTTAACCTCTCTCCAAATTAGTATTTTGAATTATCATTAGGAACTGAATAATTTAATAATTTCTGATGCAATTAAATCAGTAGTCAAAATAATTAGGAATTATATTTATAGAGATTTTGACTGTCTTGCCATGTGTAGATTTCATAGCCTTTGCTCTGGCTCCTACGACATGTATGTGCAATGTGTTACTGCCAACTATGTTGCACTGCATGGAGTGAAGTGTGGGAGCTTCCACCTAGGTCTGTTTGCTTTTTCCTACTTTCAAATATCATAGTCTTAAGTGTTGAAACCCCGTGAAAGTGCGTATCAAACATGATCCAGTGCTGTGGTCATCACTTTAGCTGTCCGCTTTAGTTTTCTTTAATGCCCATGGAGATTTTCTTTCTCCTCCCCCTCTGGCATTCTCTTCTCTTTAGTCTATACTTGCCTTGCTGGTTCCATCCATCTTATTCATGATGTCATGTGAGGATAGGATTCAGGTTTTTATTGCTCTCTCTCTATGATTGCCTTTCTAACCATGGTCATACTCATGGCAATATACAGCTTGGAGCAGCTTCAGCTTCATGTGTTAATCTTCTTGTTAGGCCCCTCTCCCATTCATGTGTGATGTTCATATCTGTGAGGCACAAATCATAAAAGGCAAAGCTGTATTTATCACCAAATCAACTTCTCTTCAATTTTGTCTATTTTCATGATACTATAACTATCCTATGAAAATGGGCTCTTTCAGAATTATTATATATATGTTTACATATAATAAATAAGTGATAATAAGTATATAATATATTTATACTATTTATATCAATACATATTAATTACATAATATAATTTAAAATAAATATATAATATACTTATATATTTAATATATATAATAGATATTTAATTATCAGTTTGGTTCTTTCTTCAAAATTGTAGGTGATTTCATTTAATATTTATGTTCCCTCAGCAAAAGTTCAGATGAACTATTTTATATACTAAAGCAACTTGATATTTCATTAAATAAATTTGTGTATAAATATATATTTTTATCAATGTACCTAACATATTTGTTACATTACTTTTGAAAAGATATAAGTAATTCTACCTCTTGTACATACACAATATAATATATATATGCATAGCTTATGCCAGATAGTCATAGACCCCTCAGAGACTGGTAATTTAATGATAGTCGAGTTTGTAACATAAAAAGAAGTTTGTTTCTTACTTTGTTACATAAAATAATTTTTCATTAATATGAAAATGTCCAAAGTAGACATAGTTCCAAGCAAAATACCATGAGATTTCCCTTCCTCTCTGAGTTGTTCCTGCCTGTGTTTTGGTTAGGAAAGACATGAGGGGGACATGTGACCTTTTCGTTCTCTAATGCTCTCTATTTTATTAAAGAGCAAAATGCACATGGCCAACCTTTGTTATCTAGTTTCCCGACCAAGAGCAGTATTGAGCAAGGGAAAGCTTGCTTGCGTTCTATCAGCAATCACCCTTTAGGGTCATCTTCCTGGTGTCCTATATCCTGCTATTCAGCTGAAAATGTCACAATTTGCTCAGTTTTGTTTCTTGGGAATGCTTGCTTTATTAACTCTGTACACACACTAACTCATGTTAACATGATTTTGTTATTCAAGAGAGTTCACAATCATGTTATAACATTTACATCTTAGAGGACACAAACTCAGAATATAGTTCCCAAATCTTTAGCTCTTTGTAATTCTATCTGGATCATATAAAAATGCAACTGAATGTCTTCTTGATACTTTAGTTTGAAAGATATAATCAGTTTGTATGTTATGACACATATCCTTTCTTTTAAACACATGACATTGACTCAATGGGATTTTGCTGTCTGATAAAACAGAGGCAGTGATTGTTGTTCTTGATAAAGACATTTTGAAGAGACTTCTGAAACTTTTCATGATATTGGTCTTGTTCCTCTTAAAAGGACAAGAATTTTAATTTAGAGAAAAAGAGAGCTAAAATGAAGAATAAATATCACTTTGAAGTACAAAGGATCCATATAGTGTGAATTGTGAAGCTAAGGTACAAATAATTACAGCAAAGCTTAAAATTAGTAAGTAGAAAGCCTAAGATAAAGCTATTGAATGAATGAGATTTATTTTCATAATTAATTGTTGCTAGGGTATTTTAATCTCACTTAACAAATTATGGGGATTTTTGTAGTTAAATGTTAACACAAAAATGTGTTAAAATATATTTAAAATAATTTAGAATTATGGAGTGATTTTATAAACCAACACCCACAAACATTAATAATCATATGTTTGGTTCCTTGCATTTTTCTAGATAATGTGAAATGATTATCCAGATTAATCCACAGTTACTTTAGGTCCTGGCCAGAGCACAGTTGTACGATCTGCATGTACGTCATCTCTTTCTCTCTATCTCTCTGCCTTTCTGTCTCTCTCTCTCCCTCTTTCCTTCTTTCTGCTATTAATGAACATAAAATACACATAACTGAGTGTGTACTAAGATTGGCCTTTTTTTCTGTTTTAACTTTTCAGTAGTTGACTCATTTATGCCTATTAAGGTCCTAGATATTGATAAATCTACTTTATAGATAACTATGGCCACCTTCTCCCAAGTACTAACTGGTTGAGACCCTGATTATCTTCGGAGATAAGATGAGATCAAGCACATTCAAGGCGCTGTGGCCATGAATGGTAACTTTCTCAGGTACAGTGAAGTTCTCTTTCTCCATTAGAAACATTCATAAATGTCCCTCCTTGTTTCTTTGTAGTCACATCTCCCCACAGGTCTCCTGATCCTGATAACCTTGGCACTTGCAACTGTGGAAAGAAACCCAGCCACTTCACATGTCTGCGTTTTCACTTCACACTTTTCTGCAGGACCTCCCTCTAGTCCCCCTCCTTCTCCTGGCTAATTCTTTATTGTTCAAGGCTTTTTTGTGAACACCATCATCACTTAAATGGTCCTTCTTGGTATGTTTCCGTTTTATCAGTGCTATTTATATGATGGTTATTATTTATCTGATATGTTGATCTCCATGATCATCCTGAGACTCAGTTACATCCAATCTCTCTCTGTGTCACACAACCAAATCTGGCTGGGCAACGTTCCATGTTAAATAGAACGGTGATTGCAAAAATATATAGTTACAAACTTAATAGTTTGAAAATTGAATAGCTAGGTACTTTTTCTATGACAAAGCTAGGCAGAATTCAGTGTAGTTTCGTCCTCACAGGATAATTTGTGAGAAGCCTATCATGCCTTCAGCAGTTTACTGAGTAAATGAGAATTATGTTTTGGATTTATTAGTGGTTTAGGTTTCTCATCTATTTTGTAAGTTTTTATCAGGAAAATGGAAAGCTTATGACTTGATGTTCTTTAACAACAAAAATTTCACTTTGTGTAGATATTTTCATTCTTGAATTATTTTATTTAAAGTTTGAAAAAACAGAAAAATAATTGTCTCATTATTAAAGGTGACTAGGACATACAAAGCCCCTTTATTACTTATCTGGGTACTTGAAATGAAAATGAATTGTGCTGCACTATTCACTGAGTAGACTCAGTGTGTCATAATGATTTGCTAACTCATGCAATTCCTTAAAATGGCTCTTTTCTTCTAAAATCTATTTAGCAACTTTAAAAATCAATATTCCAAAGAAGAAATTTAAGCTATTGTAATGAAAATATAATTGTTACATTTCTTTGATAAGAAAGAAAATGCATATTGGTGCCACAACGTTGGTTTTCTTTATGATTCTAGAAATCTCCATAGAATTTGAGAGTGCCAAATTTAAAAGCTCACTAATTCTTTTCTTAGTTACCCTTCACGTTTTTATTGCTTTATTCTCCTCTTGTAGCTTCCCTGAAGAATAGATTAAGTTCATGAAATGCCTCTTTAAAATGAAACTGCTTATTGCCTTAAGTATTCAGTCTTTAAAATACTCATGTCTAGAAATACTAAGTTGATCATGAATTTGAGTTCTGGCTGGGAATGGCTACTTGGAGACTGTTTCCTCCAGTCTTCCTAAGCCACATTTACTCTTTGGAAAAAGTGAAGCAAACTATATTACTCGCTTCATCATTTAAAATCATGGAAAAATGCATATGCTATATAAATAAGGCTGCAAACAGGGTGTGGCGACTTTTTATTTGACTTTTACCATGTATTTTACTTGAAATAGCATATTTACAGTTAGAAATGCTTTACTGCTGTTGAATTTGTCGACCTGTGTTGGCTTCTGCCCATCGCACTATGAAGGTCAGCTAGCTCCCTTTCTCTTGGGAACTGATGTGTTTTGTACCTGTCCATGCATACTTGAGGAGTTTCCAATAAATGGTCGCTTCAGTCCTCAGGGATTCAGCTTTCTGGGAATAATCTGCCTTCTGATATATCTGAGTAATAAAGATTTAAACACTTCTTTGGAAACTCACTTTTGTATTTGGAGATGGTCATTTGGTGACCTCAACTGTTGATTCTTGGCTACATTATAAGGGATTCTAAACTGTATTTTATTAAAATCATTTTTATATATCAAGTGTTGTCAGTCTCTTGTGTAGGAATTTTAAGTATGTCCAACATTCTTATACTTATCCTACCTCCTCATCTGGCCTTCAGCTCTCTGCTTATTTATATCTTGTCTGCTCTTTAACATACTGTAAGGTATCTAATCTTAATGTAGGGACTTTACATTTCTTTGCTGAATGCTGTTGGCTCATTTATTTAGTTGACTCATTTCTATCATTCATGTATTAGTTTAAATAATATGTTCTTATGAGCCTTCTCCATCAACGCTAAATAGTGTCCTCTCTCATGATATATTATTCATTTACTCTATTATACACATGTAAAATTTATATTGATATATATTGCCCATATACATGCTATATATGTACATACATGAACATATATCTTAGTTACTTTTCTGATACTGTGACAAAATGGTCCAGTGAAAAGCAACTTAGGGATGGGAGGACTTTCTCTGTCTCTTAGTGAGAGGATTAATTCGTCATTATGGGTGTGTCAAGACAGCAGAATCTTGAACCAGCTGGTCACACTGCATCAATATTCATGAAGAAGAAGTGAGTGATTGTGGTCAACTCCCTTGCTTTTTATACATATAATCTACAATTTCACTATTGGAAGGGTTTTTCCCACATCACTTAATCTAAACTAGACAATCCCCATAGGAATGTCCTGTCCTACACTATTCTAGATGTCATCAAGTTGAAAATTGAGATTCTGCTTTGTTCTACAGTGCAGAACAACCACAATTCTACCAGGTGACAACTTCATATTAAAAAACATCACTTCAAATCATAGCTTTTTACTGCTTATACCCAAAGTCTTCTTGTAGTACAAAATACAACTCACATTCATAGGACATCTTTTCTATATGGTTAAATGATGAATGTGGGGGATCTTTCTGGTCTTCTTTTCTCTTTCTACCATAATGTTAGATACCTTACAATATGTTAAAGAACAGATAATAAATAAATAAGCAGAGAGCTGAAGGCCAGATGAGGAGGTAGGATAACTATAAGAACATTATTGTAGGGTGGTAAAATATTTCTGTTCCCTTTATTACCAAACTATAACGAAGCACTTGACCCAAGACAATGTTTAGTTTGCTATTTTACTTACTTCTGTTGAGGACATTGATCTCCTCAGATCTAATTTCATTCTTATGATTTCATTTAACCCTAATATAGTCATACTAGGGATTATGATTTTAACATATGGGGTTTTCTGATAGAAAAATGGGTGTAGATATTTAATCTGTAATATTTTGTTTCTTCAGCTGCTTATGGTAAGTGTGAGAATTGTAAGGCAAATTATGGGGTAATGTTAAACAAAATGAAAAAGGAACTTGGTGATTTTAGAAGTTTACAGCTTCTTCAGATGGTAAGAGACTATCAAGTTAAAGACTCAGTGTCAGTAACAGTTACTTTCAGGAGATGCAAAGTGTGACTCTACCTAGAAACCTCAGAAACGTCAGAAGATCAGGGTAACAAGCACGTGAAACATGGTTTGAATGATCAGGGATATGATCACGATCCCCACATGGGATTCAGGAAATTTGCTTCTAGAAATTTGTTTGGGTGGTGTTAAATGGATGGTCTTACTTTAGCTAAAACTAAGTAGGGAGGCAAGGTTATCAAGGAAGAGTCAATAGAGAAGCATCTTGTCAAATATAGTACAATGCTATGACCTTGATGAAAAAACTCACACAATTCAAGAGACCTTTATTCCAGGAAAAACTACCAGATTGGACAGAAATGGGAAAATATGAAAAGCAATACTTTTTGATATATAGATTTTTTTTCAAATAGATGGAAATGAAACTAAAGTCAAATTAGTAAAAAGCTGGAGTGATAATGGTAATATACAACAAAGCATACTTCAGGCAATAAAAATTTACCAGTGACAAAGAGGATAGCATTATGATAATTAAAATGTCAGCTCATTATAAAATATAAATGTTTATACAGTTATTTTAGTGTATGTATAATATACATGTATTATACATATTGAACATTTTCCTAACAACACATACAGGATATTCTTTTTAAAATTTTTTTTTATTTACGTTCCAGCCATTGCCTCTCCTCCAGGTCCCTTCTCCTACAGTTCCTTGTCCCACTCAAAACCAAATTATATTAAAAGAAAAGTCTGAAGTATATCCTCTGATTACAAAACAAAGTAGAAATTGATGGCAGAGGGGTAAATTGAAAATAGCAAATATTTGGAAATAGTAATAACCTGCCAGTAAGTAATTCACTGGTCATGAAAGAAGTATCAGGGAGAGTTAGGCAATATTTTAAATGGAAAGAAAGTGTTTTACAAATCAAAATTTTAATACTGTTAAGTAACTTATAAAAAAACGATTAAATTGAAAACATTCTGAGATGAATAATTAGAGCTTTTACCTTCAGATCTAGAAAAGGAGAAAATCTAAAGTGATCAAAAGGAAGAAAATCATGAAGATCCGTGCAGAAGTCGTTAAGTTTAAAGGATGCAGACAGAAAAATCAATGAAACTAAAAGCTGACTCTTTGGGGAAAAAAAAAATCAATAAAATTCTAGACAGACAGGCCAAGGGAAAAAGAAAACACATAGAATATGCACACCAGGGATGGAAATTGGGGATGTAATTCCCGATCTCAGAGTCATTGAATGGGAATGCTACAAAAGTTCTTATATAAATATGATAAATGTACCAAGTCCTTAAATAACACAAACTATATAAACTCATCCAAGAAGAAATAATAATCTAAAGAGCCCACATTTATTAAACAAAATAAAGTTTCCAGTTAAAATCCTTCCAAGAAAGAAAGCTGTGTGTGTGTGTGTTGGGGGGTTGCGTATGGGAAGGCATGGAAATAGCACAATGGAAAGTTAAGTATTGGCAATGAGATATTAGTAGTAGATGAAGGTCTATTACATGAACTCCAGAATGGAACACATCCTTGACCAAGGTCTTCATTGGCTCATGTTTAGGTAATACCAGTTTTTATAGTCTTAATGGGATGCATTGTACCTTATAAATAAGGGTAGACGGTGGCTATTTTAAGAAAGCTTAGTCTTCAGAGGATTAAAAAAATAAAAAAGGACTGTGGTAGATGACTCATCCTAGTGAAAGAACAGGTTTGTGAGAGACCTAACCAAATTGTTCATGACTTTAGGCTTGGAAGTAAGTAGCAAAGACACTCCTCATTCTGAGTCACACGTATACATTCCATAGTCAGATCTAATATGGGACACTGGTGGGCACAACAAGCATGGAGCTGAAGTCCTGAGCTCTAACTCTATTGTAAACATGGGTCCATTTCTTCAAGTCAGTTGAATTCTGATGTTGCTCTGTTTTCTTTCTTTGATAGAAATGTTGTTGATCTTTAAAAAAAAAAAAAAAAAAAAAGTCAAGTAAAAAATAGCATGTTTTAGTTAGGTTTACTGTTGTCACTGTGAAAACACCATGACCAAAAACAACTTGGGGAAGGCATGGTTTATTTGGCTTATGTGTCCTAGATCACACACAGTCCATTGACAAAAGACAAGATGGGGGCTCTAATTGAGAGGGATCTTGGAGGAAGGAGCTGAGCAGAGGCCATGAGGAAGTGCAGCTTTCTCCTCATGGCTTGCTCAGCTTGCTTCCTTATAGTTCCCAGAATCACCTGCCCTGAGAGGTAGCACACACAATGGGCTAGGTCCTCCCACATCAACCACTAATTAAGGAAAACCCTACAGGCTTACCTACAGCCCAACTAACCAAGGCACTTTCTCAACTAAGACTCCTTTTCTCAGATGACTCTAGTTTGTGTCAAGTTGACATAAAACTAGCCAGAACATGCCTCAATGATTAATAGTACTTGCTGATCTTTCAGAGATCTGGATTCAATTCCAAGCACTTATATGGTAGCTAACAACCATCAGAAATTCTAGATACAAGTGATTAGAAGCTCTCTTTTTCTGTAGGCATCAGGCTTGTGGGTGCTACACATTCAAACAGGTAGGCAAAATATTCCTACACATTAAATAGATCTAAAACAAAATAAAACAAAATACTGAGTGCCAGAGTACCACAAAGCTACTTTGTATATGAAGTTGTCCCTTGGTATCCTCCAGAAATTGGTTTCAGAATATCTCTGCTTATAAAATTTGGGATAACCAAGATCTTTACATAAGAAAGCATTGCATGAAACTGAAGGGATCCTCCTTTAGACTTTAAAACACTGGTAAATAATAAAATATAAATACTATATGAATGACTTACAATTTTGTTTTTAGAGTTGCATCCAATTGTTCTTGTTAGGGAAAATATTTTTATATATTCCACACACATGTAACTTTCCCCTTAAACATTTTTAATAATTAAATTTGTTAAAGTTATTTTAAAATAAAAATATATTAGCACATATAAATATGTAAGTTGTATAAAATAAGAGTGAATGGTGGATGTGGAATGTTCCCCCTCCCCAGCTTTGCATAGTGTATTTATCATTGTTATACTTTTTCTCTGGAAGACTTGATTTGCCATATTTTATGTATAGTTCATTCTGAACAGTTAAGGATAAAAGACCGATATTTTTTGAAGTTACACATAACTTCAAAAAACCTGTAGTACTAATAGTTTTCATATGATTTAAAAGGAAGAATTTCCTGCTCATTTAAACTATTCTAATAAGCGCTATGATTTTTTTCCAGGTCAAGGAAAAATGTGAAATGATCCAGTGCTAGATTAGCAAAGGTCTAAATAAGTGCACTGAGTTCATGTAATCGTCCAACAGGTTTTTCTTTTTTTCCTGTGGTTTTGGCCTATTCTAGTTGTGAGGTCTTGTCTATCAAGTACAGCAGGCTGTAAGCATTTTTACAAAGTCTCAAGAAGTTAACTGGAAATTTTAGAGGAATTGTTCTAGGTTTAAAAACTTGTTTGGGAATGAATCTTCAATTTTGCATTAACTGCTATGTCCTTATTAATAATTTATATCCTTAGGAGGAAAATAGGCAAGGCTCTAAAGCCAGAATTTTCAGATACTGTTTAGGAGTTTATGGCCTTGCAGCTATCAGTTGTTTTTATGAAGGGTCATGAAAATGAGCAGATAGTAAAGATTTTAAATGGAAGTGCCTTAAGATTCTAGCAGAACTGTTACTGTCAGCCTTAATGAGAGGGGCTTCTCTTTGCATGAACAGTGGTGAATCCAGAGGCAAGAAATGCATGACCGCTCAAGGTGTTATGGATAAGTGAAGGCTGAGTCTTCAACCTGAAACAGAGCAACTCTCCCAGCTTACAAAGGCTCAGGAAACATCATGGAAGACAGGCTATAAGTCACTGTCGCTCGAGCATGACAGCTTGCTCTCATTGCTGCTCCAGCTGTCTTTAATTCACTGCACTGAACCTGTCAACAGTTAGTCACAGACCAGGGAGGGCTCTGCCATTACAGGGGTCTACCATCCAGGCTAAACTCTTGGCTGCTAATAGATTCAGGGGGAGTGGCAATCATTGTCTCAGTTGTGTGCCTGCTGCTGAGCTCACCAGGCTCCAGTGAGTAGCTCCAAACCTATGTGTACACAGATGTCTCTGTGTAAAATCATATGGTTACAGAACCAAACAAAACAAAATGAAAGGGCATGAATGTGGAGAAGGGACTCGGAGGGAGGATAGATGGCTAGATGGCCTCTAACAAGGAGAGAAGAGAGGGTAGGGGAGAACAGTAATCTGAATACGTTATACTCATGCCTGAAACTGTCAGAAGAAAAATTTAATAAACGTTGTTATGAGCCTAGAAAGAAAAGAAATAGTGTAGCCCCAAGTTATCGAGTGTCTTGTAAGCACACATTTGCTCGTTGCTCTCATAACTGGAATATAGGAGTCAGAGGAAGGAGCAATGGAGTTGATTCTGCCAATAGTCCTGTGTTTTCCTCTCACTGTTACTGTGATTGGGGTACAAAAGATCAATATTTTCAAAGAGCCAAAGGGGCCTATAATTTACAAAAAAAAATTACAAAAAGAGCACATTTGCATTTCCAATTATAGTACACAGACTGTGGAACCCTAAGAAAACAAGTGATCTTTAAATGATGAGTAACCGCTGGGTACTGTGCAGATTTCAATGTTTATGTTTTTCTTTCAACAGCTGACTTTTCTTATTTAGGTTTACTTAATTATAACACTGATAGCTTTATCTGGTTGGAGAACATTTCTCTGAACTGGAGATAAAAGTCAAAATGGAGCTCATCATAATGTGTTAAAAGCAATTGCAGTCTTGGGGAACACAGCTCTGAGTAGTAGGCACACTACCGCGTTGCCCATAGCACTTCGGAGAAAGAATGAACGACTTATATGACATGACACTGCACATGGCACAGTGGCTTTGGAGGCTAGACAGTCAAGAGTGGACATAGCCCTTTGTTTCTAATTGTCATTGTTCAGAACAGCTTTTCACCCAATACACAGTTTTCAAGAACCCCGAGGTTCGGCCAGATGGACCCACACACTTGGGTTCCCCTCTGCTTCCCTTCTCCATCTGGAGTCTGGCTCACTTTGCCAGCACTACAGCACCAGAAGCTAGCTTCTACCTGCCTCTCCAGGCCTTGTTCTCTCCATGGAGCATCTATTTATACACCACCCCATGCTGCTACATCCAGCTGGCTTGTTGCTTTCCATTTGCAGAGATGTTGACTGCAGTGGTATTTATTCCTCCTTAAGATGCCTTTGAGATGCACGCCTCCCTTTGTTCCTTGTAATTTAGATACAATGAGGATATAGAATTTCTGTTTTTAATTCAAAAATTTAAGGGTTTTTTTTTTTTTTGAGAATTTCATACATAAGTTCTATACGTATTTTTTTTTTTCCAGTTTAGACAAGGACACCATGCCGTTTGGATACCTTAATAATAGAACATGACCTCTTTTAATTTTACATTTTTGCATCTTTTACGGAGGAAAAAAATGTTTCTGTAGTGAGTTTTATAACTGAATTCAATCATAACAGACAATACAAAGGTCTGTGGAGAATAAGGAATCCTGTAGCCAAATACTTGAAATAGAGATGATATTTTCTCAAAATTTTACTAGCTTTGAAGAGATTTTTGCAATTAAGCCTTAGTGTTTGGCTAATCTACCTATCGAAAATTTTATTCCAGTGCCTGGGATTCTTAATTTAGACATTTATTTTGACTTTCAAATGTAAGTTACTTTTTCTTATCTCTTATTTGAAATCTTTGTTCAACTTCTCAAATGACTGGCTTCCTTACAGTATTCACTAACTGCATTTGAATAAGAAATCTTCAAAGAGACACAAGAAATATGCAGTAAAAGTGGGGAGTGGCAATGGATATGGGAAGAAGAGAGTTGTAAGAATGTTTGTGAGATTCAGTGTAACTGTCTGAAATATTCAGAATGATTGTGCATTTGAGAAGAGGAGAAAGGTAATATTTTTATATTAAACAAGTTGGCCAACTCCAAAGAAGATATTTTTGATATTCTGGAAAGTATGGTGGACTTATAGAGAGATAAACAGAAAAAATATGGCTGTGAACTTAACAGTAAAATTGAGGGGAAAACTTAGCAAAACATGACAGCAAAAGAGAGAAAGGAGTTGATTAACTTAAGCATCTAGGAGCTAGGAGTCTGGGTTCTAAACCAGCTTGGTGACACAAAACCACTCTCAATATTAAGGAGGTAAAAGGAGAATCTTTACACTTGGGAGCTGGAGGCAGGAATGTGAATCCACAGTCATCCCTGATGAAAAACCAACCATTGGGCTCATATTCCTTAGTGATAAAAACTATACCAGAAGAAGGGTGTATGATACACCCAATGTTTTCTTCTTGGACTCATGTTTTCACTGTCTTAGCTTGTCATTGTCTTAGCTTGGTTTATATTTGTCTTCTCCTTCCAGGCTGGTTGGGGAAATTATATTTCCCACATTGTCCCAGGACAGTTGAGTTTGGATTCTGTAGTTGTTATACTGTTATTAATAAATGAACAACAATCCAGGTACATGAAAAAAAACCATATATATCACCAGAAGCCTGAAATGATCTTGGATCTAAAATTAATCATGAACCATGATGAGAATTGCAGTGCAAGCTTGAGAAGGCCATGGATGAACGTAGGTAGGAGAGGGTGTATCTCTATTGTAATGGCTTGCTTTGCAGATTTATGGCAGCTGTGCTTGGGTTGGGAAAGAATGTGATGAGGTGTGTCAGAGTAGCTTGGGAGGCATAAGCATGCCTGCCTATCAGCACACTTAAAAATATCAGCAGCTATAAGAGCATGTCCCACTTAAAACGTATCTCTGTTAGTTACTGGGCCTCTTTGTGTGTCATATTCTATGCCAAGAAGTAAAGCTGAATACGGCAGAGTATGCCTCGGTTGCTTTCTCGTTGCTATGATGGGGTATTTTGAAAAAAAAAAAATAATAGTGATTTAAAGCAGAGTTTATTTTCGTCTATACTTCCAGTTCCAGAGGGAAGCAGTGCATCATGCCCTGAAGGTCATGACAGCAGGCAAGAGTAGGACACTGGCTTGTCACATTGCATTCTGTACTGAAGAAGACACAGAAAACAGGAAGTAGGCTGCGTTAACCCCCCTCTGTCTCCCTGCTTCTTCCACTGTGGGGACACATATTAAAGGTTCCACAGGCTAAAGAATAGATGGCCTCTATGGGGACATTTCATATCCAAACTATAGTATAATTTTCCACTAAGTGGGAATGTGTGCCTTGGTATGCACGATAAGATGAACTAGCACACTAAGAGACAGATTAGAAAACTAACCATAGCTGAATATTTGGGCTCTGGAATCAGACTGGGTTTGATAATTTTCTGTGATTTAGAGGCTTTCTTGCTTCATCATCTTATTTTTTCAAAATCTTGGGAAAGCAATTGGACTACTTGGTGGCTGTTTTGTCTAAGAAAGCTGCACCCAACTAACTGATGTTTATTGCATACGGCAAGTTTGTTTGTGAAGTTAATAATAAATAGATTGTTTTGAAAGCAATGTGGTAGTTAATATACAGGGGCTAAGGTGTTAAAATATTTGAAACATGCGTGCATGTGTGTGTGTGTGTGTATGATGTGTGTGAGTGTGTGTGTGTGTGATGTGTGTGAGTGTAAATGTGCATGCATATGTGTGTGTATGCAGTTGTGTGTGAGTGTGTATGCATGTATTTTCAAACACAATCAGTAGAAGAACACGGGTTTGACTATTATCCTATGGGTTTCACTTCTGGTCCCTCTTTGAAATTCCCGAGTTGTAAATCTTATGAGTCATTGTACCTTTTCACTCTCCTCATATGTTGTAATTCGTACCTCCAGGGGTTGTGGCGTATATTTAAAAGAGATTCTAAATCCAATTATCGTTGCATAATTGGAGCACTTATGTTCTTCCTTCTTAATACTTGACAATATGTAGATATATAAATACTTGATTATGCTCAAGTTATTCAGATTTCTGAAGGTATATTTTCATTTTGTCTTTAGCTGTTATTTTTTTGGAAATTAGAATATTGAAGTCTGTAATTGAATAGTTAACGGAGATGTATTTCTTTGTAAAAATGTTTACAAGACTTTTGATGAGACATTTACTTTAGAAAGAGCTATACCTATCAAGACTGTTCTCAGAAGATTTTATCAATACACCAGTCTGAAGTTAGATTTGTGGCTGTTTTAACACCACAGAAAAGAGGTCCCAATCCAAGTGTAAGTGAGAAGTCAAGCATCTCTCAGGTCTTTGTCATCAAGTCTTGTGTTAAGCAGGTCACTTTATTTCTTTCAATTTCTGCCAGTTCTTAATATAACATGCTTAACAATCTCATTTATTAGGTTTCTTGGCCATACCTTGTTGTATCTGAGAATGGGAAAGGAATGGGCGGAAACTTTGGAGATAACTATGAGTAGAAGAAATGACCCACAGCCGAAAGACTGTGTTCTTAATGTTAACATGGTTGTGTACAACTGCAGTTTCCACTGAGCTCCCAGTTCCTTAGTGAGTCACTAAGAGAGAATGCTGTGTGCTCATCATGAACACAGGCACATATTCGCTGTGCTCTGTTCTACGGTAATACCATCTAGGAATATGATGTGCAATGTATACTTACCCAGGCTCTTAAGATCGACTGCGGACATTATGATAGCCCATGAAAACTCTGGCTTTGAAACTGAGAAGTCTGAGATAAAAGGAAACTACAGAAAAGCTTGTCGTCACAGAACAAAGAGAAAGCTGAGAAGAGTAAAGCTCAGGAAAAAAATTCAGACTTTGAGGAATGTATGTGTTTGAACATGTGCGTGCATGCATGTGTGTGTGCGTGTGCGTGTATGTGTGCGCGTGCGCGCGTGCGCGCGTGCGTGCGTGCGTGCATGTGTGTGTGTGTGTGTGTGTGTGTGTGTGTAACAGAGTATTTGTCTGCTGTGGGACCTGTAACAGTTGCCCAATTGACTGGCTAAAATGAATGTACTTATGTTTCTATCATCACAGAGGTTATTCCAGTACATTGGTGTTAGGTTATAGGGTCAGCAATTTTTCGCTGACTCTTCAGTGGATTCTGATGTGTGTCCACACTTTGAGATAGGGTACCAGTGAAGACAGAAACCTGTGCTTGATTTTTCTCAGCAATACCGGGGATGTTCCAGAAAGGTAACTCTGGTGGAGAGTCATTCTGGAGGCCACTAAGATAGCTACTGACTAGTGCAAGCAGGAGGTGGTGAGAGCCCTTACATCATGCTGAAAGGAGTGTTAGAAAAGATGGAACCCAGGAGGGGTGGGGAGAGGTAGCTTCAGAAAAAATGTAATGATTCACACAAAGTAGTGATAGAGAAGGGTAAAGCAACGCAATGGCATTCAGATATCTCTGGAAAGGAAATACTTTTTAAATGCAACAAACAGGTTTTATATTTCCTTGTCCTTTATATAGTCATAATGAGGGTGGTTTTTTCGTAAGCATGATCTGCATGTTATTTTAACCTAATGGTAAATGTCTTGTTGAATGTCATCTCTATCTTTGACGAGCTTTCTTATATCTCTGAGTTTTCGTTGTCTTTTATAGGGATGAGCAGTTTCACAGAGGACTCAGAACAGATCTACCCAGGTCCATTGTTTTTGGGATTTTGTTCATGGGACAAGAATTTTTATTTCTGTGCATATTTTTCTGGGATAGCATATCTAAATGCAATAGCATAGATCTAAATTAAATAGGGCTATATTGAATTTTTTTTTCCACAAAGAAATGTTACACGAGTAACCATGCCAGTGTGTATGCAAGAAATTGAAACTCTTGTAAACAAACTGCCTCTAGGCCAGTGGGTTCCCAGTTTCACCACTGAGCTCAGTACTAATCTCCAGTTCACACCATCCATTCTCAGAATAACAACATCGTCACTAAGCAAGTGACTAGGGGAAAAGCTACAGTTTCATGTTCAATCTTTATTCTCTTGGCAAGAGGGCATTTTCTTTGTCAAAGTCCTTTTGTTTTGCACTGAGGTACAAAATTAACAAAGAGCATTAATGAACAAAAGCATTGGTTATCTCCAGAAGGAAAAAAATCAAGTCAAGTCAGCCACACTGGTGGTCTAAGAGGGAAGCTGCGAAAGGAAAGGGGGTGTGATGGATGGCTGCTTGTTTTTGTGTTCTGTGGTTTTTGTTTGTTTGTTTTTGTTTTTGTTGTTTTAATTAAGAAGCAAGATTCAATCACCACTGTGGCCCCAGAGCTCAAATTGTTGTGGTAGTTCATGTTTGATTTGAAAAGTCAGTCTCTCTCCTTGTGTTATGTTGGCAAGGTTCATCACGACGTCAACAGAGTGGTGTAATACCTTGGGTGAAAGAAATACCCCTCATGTTTTTAGAAGCTGCTTTTACTGCTGCCCGGGGGAGGTTAAAAGTGAGACTATAAGTGCCTATGTGTTAAGCTTTGAGAACCTGGAAGTGTTTTCAGTTTGGCAAAATACAATTTCACATTGAGAAATTTTGTGTGTAGCAAAACTCAAAACATACTTTGAAAACTGCCTTTGCCCTTAAGTTTATACTTCTGAGTATTTTAAGTCATATTATTTTTGTTTCTCATTCCCTTCCAATATTTTAGAAGAGATTTTTGATAATCATGGGCCTTTTCCTTTGAACCTAGAAAATTTGCCTTGCCAATATTAACTTGTATTCTAGTCTAGAAAACTGAGTTCAGTTTAATTTTTTTTTTAAATTTTTGCACTGATAGCTGGCCAAATATCTTGAGCCACTCCTTATAAGTCTGTGTTTTATTATGCTGAAACACTTGGTCAGTGTGTTATCATTGGCTATACAATTTTACCTGTAAGCATGTCAACAGGCTTTCACATGATTCAGTTCATGATTCTGAGCTGGTGAGCATTAATGGAGGCAACACATTTTATTTATTCCTGTGAGACTATATAAAATGCTAGGTATTTGTGTATAGATATTTTAAAATATTACAAACATATTGTGTATTATTAAATGGCCTCCAAAGTCTCCAATTCCAGTTCTAAAGTAAGGTAGGAAGAAAATATTAAGGGAATGTCCTGACTCTCTGTAACTGAACGGAAGTTGTTCTTGCAGTAAGAGCAGTGTATGTGTGTGTGTGTGTGTGTGTGTGTGTGTATTTGTGTGTTTGTATGTATGCGTGTATGTTTGTGTGTNTGTGTGTGTGTGTGTGTGTGTGTGTGTGCTTGTTAATATGACTTTGGGTGTGACTTAGCAGTGTGATTTGTGATAACAGTGAAGGTCATAGTTTAGTGTCTGTGTGCCTGTTATTATTTGGGGAATGACCTAACAAATTACTCAAGGTCTGCTTTTCACTTTTCTTTCAGGACATTCTGGCTGTCATAAAAACAAACAGTAGAGCCCAAATTCAGACTAACTCATCACTGTATTTCAGTAGCCCTTTCCTATAGAAATGGCGAAAAAGACTAATTGGTCCTTTGAGAACTCTTGCTTGTGTACTGTGCTATGATGGGGACACATTCTTATCACAGTACATTAATAAGGAATTGCCATTCCTAATTATCTTTCATGCTCTGTATTGTTGTAAGTACAATTTTACAGTAATACACAGCTTCCACTCTGATACTTGAGGTTTCTGAACTTCTCCTTTTGATGACTGAATAGAAAACAACTTTTGAAATAATAATAATAAAAAAATTCCGCACTGTCCTTGCCTATTGTATTTTGGTGTTTACAAAGACATCTTTTTTAGAAGCAGCAACCCCTAAAAGTGTTAGACATTGCTGCTGTTTCAAGGAGGCTTTTGTTCCTTGACATGCTATTACAGATGGAAAATGAGTACACACATTGAAAGTGATTTCAAAAATGATTCATGAAAATCTTTTATAGTATTTAACTGAAATATAATCATATACAGTATACCTCAGCAGGAAAACCCCTTGAGATATTTAAAGTTTATTTAAGTGATATTAAATAATTTCTCTTTTCATTTTCAGTTTTCAGTCTTTTCCTGGAAAATGAAAGATTGCAGAGGACATTGACTTATTTTTTTCCATAGAAGCCATGAAAATGCTATTATTTAAATAGATATTTTAATAGTATAAATGCTGGACATTAGAATATTTGTCTGAGCCTCCTTACTATTCAAAGTCCTTTTTTGAGTATTCTCTTCATGTAATTAGCATATTATTTAAATATATAAATGAAATAGAATGATGTTCACATATATACTAAATATCATATATATATATATATATATATATATATATATATACACACACACACACACACACACACATACACACACACATATACATGTATAAAAATCACTTTTAATTTGTTTGCCTCTTTCTACATTTACTTTCACCTAGACACACATATTTAGAATCTGGAGTCTTGGGTCTTCATATGATTGAGATCATATGTAATTGCCTTTCTAGACCTGTGTTACCTTGCTTAACGTACTGTATTCTAGTTTTCTTTAATGAAATATATGGAAAAAGGACAGCAGACCACATGAAATATTAAAACTGAAGTGAGGGGCTGGTGAAATGGCTCAGTGGGTAAGAGCACCCGACTGCTCTTCTGAAGGTCCAGAGTTCAAATCCCAGCAACCACATAGTGGCTTATAACCATCCATAACAAGATCTGATGCCCTCTTCTGGAGTGTCTGAAGACAGCTACAGTGTTGTACTTACATATAATAAATAAATAAATAAAATCTTTAAAATTGAAGTGAGAATACTGAATCAAAAGTGTACCATGGGAAAAGGGGGGGCAGTGGCATGGATGGAAGAAAAATCATCACAAGGGTGATATGTATGTTACAAGGAAAACTTTTACTTTGTATTCTAATAATATTATATGATAATAACATTACATATTATATACATTACATATTATTACATTATTTATATCATATATAATGTAAATGATAATAAATGGCCAATAGGTCATTTATATCATTTTACAGTGTCTTCTTAAAAAATTTACATCTTTTATTCTGGGACAGTGATATACCATGAAAATTTCCTTTAAACCAGTTCCTAATTTGCTTATACAATTAATATTTCGATAATCTCAGATTTTTTTATAGGTCCAACTAGGAAAGGTTTTATAGATTCTTTTGAACATAGCATCTTGTATCCTCTTTAGGGATTGACTTGGTCCAGTTTATGGAACAACTTATACCTCCTATTTGTTTCATCTAGAAAGGGCAATAAAGGCAGATTTTTACTGATACACAATGTCTACTAAGAAAGCACCGAGCCATCCTGATAGAAAGGAAGAACATAGTTCCTGAACTGGGGTGTAGGATTCTCCAAACTCGGAATACAAAGAAATCTGAAGGTTCATTTTATATAGGAACATCACCTTCATTGCATGTCCTGGCATCCCATTATTTTCCAAGCTGGACCAGATCTAATCACAGCTGACAAATTTGAAGTTAGCTCTTCCTTGGCATTTCCTTGGCTCTCATTGATAAATCCTATGCACAAGACTTAATTTTCTCTCAGAGCCAGTTTGAAATCTCCACTGTAAAAATCTGACAGCATTGTCTTGTGCGTACCAACATTGGTATCAACTGTTGGGGTTTGGATCACTCTGAAGGAAGTCTCTCCACAATGAGTGTTAACAAGGCATGTATCTATTAGGAAGACTTTTCAGGGTAATCATTCATAGAAGGCAAAGAAAGGAAGCTGAGTTAGATGGAAGAAGATCCTGAGCAACTGTAGGCTCATGGAAGGTCTCAGAGAAAGTGAAAGAGCTGGGTCTAGGGTAACCCATTGAAACTGTTCCAATTTGGGTGGCAGTAGCTCCAGACGCTCTTTGGATGCTGAATAACTATAGGATGCAGACCACTCTTTGGATGCTGAATAACTATAGGAAGTGGTTTAGATACGGATGAGGCAGGCCTTTCAGTCAAGAAACCTGACAATTAAAGCCTTTCAGTCAGCAACCTTCCCAGTATCTAGGGAAAACTACTTCAGTCTTGAGTTTGTATCTGGCAATCCATCAAAGCCTCTTCTGAAAAATACCAGGGAAAAGATTCCAGCAGTTGGAATCCTCCCTCCTCCCTCTTCATATTTGTAAATGTTTTGGAAGTAGAGAAAATATAGACTATTGTATAGGGAAGATGTCTGCCCTTAAGTGGAATATCATGTCCAGACAAATTTACAACACCCTCTGCCTATTGCTTAAGACAATCTCCCATTCGTATAGAAATTATCTGAATGACTAGAAACAGTTATAGCTGTCAGCTCATTTTATAAGGTTGCTATGACTTTGATTCGAACTTTATAAAAAGAAGTTAGTTGTGAGAAACTACTCATAAGTTGATTCCTTTTTATAAATCCAAATGGTTCAATCCAAATCTGCCAACCCTTTTAGCTGAAGTTGAGGAGGTAAAATATCAGAAATCTTTTCACTAAAATTATTGACATTAGTCTTCGTGAAAACTATAAAATTAGTATTTCTTATATCAGTGATTGTGTTCTATGTCAAGGTTTTAGGAATTTGTTAAACGAAGCAACCAAAATGTACTATACAGACACACACTCCTTAGAACCAAAATCAGAATATGTAAACATAGCATGGCGCAGCACTGCTCAATGAAACACAACATTTCCCAATATAATACAACAAATATGACACCACATACCATGACACAACTTGATACAGCACAACTCAACACAACATTGCTTTCAGATGAGATGATTTGCTTTCATTGAATGGCAGTGAGTCTTGTGGAACCAATTCAGTACATCTTATGAACATAATAGCAAAACAAAATCTTTTTCAAAAAAAACATACAGATAACATTTAGAAATATAGTATAAAATACTATAATATAAATATGGTCACAAAATCCGTATTTTCATTGAGAAATAAATTTAGTAAGACATATGTACAGTTTTGTGGAAGAAATTTATATCTCTGTAGTAAGATAATGAATAATACTGAATTAGTTTGATTGTGGCTATGAATATCAAATATTCTTTAATTTTTAAAATTTATTCACCAACATTCCAATATCACCCCACCACACAACAAACACACACCAAGTTAAGTCCTGGTCTCATCCTATATCACTGAGGCCAGAAAAGGCAGCCCAGTTAGGGGACCTGGATCCTTAGGTAAGCAGGCAGGCAACAGATTCAGAGGCAGCCCCTTTTCCAGTTATTGGGGGACCCACAAGAAGACCAAGCTGCACATCTGCTATATATGTGCAGGAGATGCAGGTCCAGTCTGTGCCTGTTGTTTGGTTGGTGGTTCAGTCTATGGTAGCCCACAAGAGTCCAGGTTAGATGACTCTGTAGGTCTTCCTGTGTAGTCCCTGTCCTCTTCAGGTCCCTCAGTCCTTCCCTCAACTCTTCCATAAGACTCTTGAGCTCCATCCAATGTTTGAATGTGAGTCTCTCATCTGTTCCCACTGGCTGTTGGGTGGAGCCTCTCAGAGGACAGTTGTGCTAGATTTATGTCTGCAGCATAAGAGAGCACCATGAGTAGTAGCAGAGATGAGTTCATGCCTGTGGGTGGGTCTCAATTTGGGGCAGTCATTGCTTGGTCATTCCTCATTCTCTGCTCTATCTTTGTCCTTGCACATCTTCTAGTCAGGACACATTTTGGGTCGAAGGTTTTGTGGGTGGGTTACTGTTCTTATCCCTCCACTGAGAGTACTTCCTGGCTATGGGAAGTAGCCACTTCTGGATCCATATCCACCACTGCTAGAGTCATCCTCATAGGCTCCCAGAGGCCTCCCCCCATCCCAGGTTTCTGGCTTGTCCTAGTCATTGCCCCCATCATCACCCTCTCTCACGCCTGATTTCCCTACAACTAATCCACCTGCCTTGCCCTGCCCCCTTCCTATCCCTTCTCTTACCTAGTTCCCACCCTCCATCTACCTCCAATATCTATTGTACTTCCCCTTCTGAGAATGATTCAACTGTCCTCCCTTGAGCCCTCCTTGTTATTTGACTTCTTTGTGTCAAAATAACTACTTATGAGTTAAATTACAGGGTTAATGTAATTCTAATCAAAATCTTGACATGCTGCTTATACTTGACTTTTCTCAAATTCATATGGAAAATATATTAGCTAAAACAATTGAGAAAATGTTGGTAACAGAAGTAGGAGAATAGGAGACTAATTCTTTTAAAGCTTCTTAATGAAGTGATTATTACCTTATAATAGCATATAAAAGGCTAATGTACCAATGAAACATGATAAAAGGCTTAGATATATTACAAGTGCCATAGAGTTGATCAGAGTATGCTAAAAGGCTCATATAAAAGAGGCTTAGTTCTCAGTTAAGAAACTTTTTTGTTTGTTTGTTTGTTTGTTTTGTTTTTTCGAGACAGGGACTCTCTCTGTAGTCCTGGCTGTCCTGGAACTCACTCTGTAGACCAGACTGGCCTCGAACTCAGAAATCTACCTGCCTTTGCCTCTGCCTCCCAAGTGCTGGGATTAAAGGCGTGTGTCACCACTGCACAGCAAGATACTTTTTAGAGGTTGTGGATTCTTTAAGAAGTGGGGTCTAATAAGGAGAAGTCAGGTCATTGGACGCATGACTGTGGAAGGGATATTGGGATCCACATCTCTTTCTGTTACTGTCTTTGCTACACAGTTTTCAAAAAGCAAGTCCTGTCCTTTGACTCAGAGTTCTTCTGGATGCATTACCACTGCCCCAAGAAATTTGGTTCAGTAATCATAAATTGAAAATTCTAAAATTTTGGACCAAAATAGTCCTCTTTCTGTTCATGAAATTATCTTGAGTATTGAGAAACAATCATAAAAAGCTGATTTATGCTATATATGTATACACGAGTGACAGAGTTGATATCACAAATATCTAGGGAAAAGATACATAGTCTTTGTATGAGGCAGAGGGGTATTCATAAAGAAGAAGTTCTTGTTGCATAATTTTAAAAAACTGATTCATTGTAATCTAAAGATATTTATTAATAGTGATATAAAAACTTTAGGAAAGGGGCTAGAAAGAGGGCTTAGCCCTCGAGAGCACTTTATCAGAAGACATGAGTTCATATCCCAACACTAACATTAGGTAAGGCTCACAAACACATATAAATCTAGCTCCAAGGAGTCTCATACTCCCTTCTGACCTCTGTGAACACAGAGACAATACACATACAAATAAAATATAATATTAAAATCGCTTTAGGAAATATGGGGAATTATGATATGATTTCAAGAAAAGTTCTGTTTCTTAAACATTATTCAAAAGTATATAATATGCATAGGATGCCATTCTTGCCAAGAAACTATCTGTAATTGACACCTGCTCAGAAGGGGAATATTCTTCTCCAATGGAGTTCTCCAATGGATTGTCACTGGGTATATGAACACCTTACGCTCAAGAATGGTTGGCTAACATAAAAACACAGTGACATTTTTGTGGAGTTTGTTTCATTTTGTTTTGTTTTGGTACTTTTGGTTTTATTGTTCTCTGATTGTTTTGATTTGGTACTCTGTGTGTGTGTGTGTGTGTGTGTGTGTGTGTGTGTGTGTGTGTGTTTGAAGGAGAGACAGAAAACAAAGGAACCATAAAGTAGGGGAGTCTAGAGTGAAGAGAATTTGGGAGGAATTTGGGGAAAGGAAAGCAAATGTTATGCACTATATGAAAAAGTTTGTTTTTTCAAAAAAAAGTAATAAAAATGAAAAAAGTATATAATCTAGGAAAATCATTAAGTTTATTATATGCAATCAAATGGCAAGTGTTGAAATTGAACATATCAACAAATCCCATTCATTCTAAACTAAAATCTATTCTACAGTTCCAGGAAGAGGAAGAAGTTAGCTGCCAAAGCACATGGTAAATGTCTGCATAGCACCCGAGGGAAACATCTCAGTGAAAGGAACAGAGTGTTCAGAAAGAAGATGAATTCAGGAGACAATACAATGGTATACCATTTTAGTTATCAGGCAAGGTGCTGTTTTAAAGTCATTTCTCTTTGCAAAAGAAATGAATTGGATTCCCAGCATCCATCAAATGTATCAAATTATATTTTAGTATTATAATAACAATAGATTTAACCATATTTGATAAAGTGTTATAATCTACTAAATTATTATCTTTGTTGATATGCAAATTTTGACCTAATGGAACTTATTCATTTTTTACCTTATAATGCAGTCCTTTATTCTTTGTTACCTTCACTGCTTTCTGGGATTGTGATATGTGGGTAATCTCATTTGTTTTCTGCTTCAGACTAATAATCACTTATTTTAAAATGTATAGTTTCTTTATTGAAAAGATTTTCTGTGTGGTAGTGTAGATTAGCATTGTGTTGGCAGGTCACTGTTTCTGTGTAGATTGGGAAACATTTTGTGTGTGTGTGTGTGTGTGTGTGTGTGTGTGTGTGTGTGTGT
>NC_034608.1:79045245-79057745 GCF_900095145.1 Mus pahari | reverse complement strand
GGAGCATAGCCCTTAATGTATTTTCTTAATATAATTTTATATACTTGAACACATCCTTGAGAAATGTCCTAATGTTCATCTCCTTTCATAATTATCCTTCTTAATACGAATTTTGATTTTCTTGGTTTCAGCATCTTCTGAGATTTCCCAAGCGTGCCTGTGTCTTCACATGTAATGGACCATTGACAGATAGTGCTTCTAATTCTACCCCAATTGAAACTTGTAATCAGAAAGAGATAGTAGGTCAGAGGTACCATTCTGGAAACATCCCTCTCTTTTATAACATATTCCTTTTTAAAAAATTATCTTTAATCACTTTTTATATTTCAATCATTATCCCACTCCTAGTTCTCCTTCTGACAGTGCCTCATCTCCTTCCTTACCCCTCTGTCTCCAAGATGATGCCCCCCACCCCTATTCTCTGGGGCCTCAAGTCTCTCTAGGGTTAAGTGTATATTCTCTCACTGAGGCCAGATCCAACAGACTTGGCAGTCCTCTGCTGTATGTATGCCAGGGGCCTCATATCAGCTAGTGTATGTTGCCTGATTGGTGGCTCAGTGTCTGGGAGATCTCGGGGGTCCAGGCTAGTTGAGTCTGCTGGTCTTCCTATGGCGTTGCCATATTCTTTTTGAGTTCTGTCCAAGTGGCAAGTGAACGGCTGACAGAGTGACAGCCTCAGAGAAATATAAAATACCCAAGTACATCAGTTTCATCCAGAAGTACTCAGGATTAGGGGTAATTAACACTACAAGTAGAGAACTGGTAAATCCACCTACCCAGTGAGCACTTGTAGGGCTGTATGACTAATTCTGTTATTGCAGTCTATTTTTAATGTTCCTTGCAATGATTTAAAATAGGCTTCAAAAGAACCTTGGCTAAGGTTTTTCTGAATGATGAGTAGGAGACTAAAGAGTCCATTCAAAATTGACCGTGAATGGCTGCCAGCAAAGCCTACCCAAGCTACAAATTATTGTTAAAATGAGGCTATATAAATAATCCTTTTTCAATGTTTAGGAGTACTTGGTAAAATACAATTCAAAGAATTCAAAGATAAAAAGCACTGGTTGTCAAGTAGTTGTATTATCAAACATACGCCTATTATCTATATTTTCTTTCACATCTAGTTATTTATTTAAAATAAGATTATCTAGAGTCTGGGAGTGTTATCTCAGAAGATAAAAGTACTTGTGTAGAAGAGAGAACTCAAGTTCAGATCCCCTTAACCCAATGGTTCACAACCTTCCAATTGTTATGATGCTTCGATAAGGATCCTCATGTTGTGCTGATCCCAACCATAAAATTATTTCGTTGCTACTTCATAACTGTAATCTTGCTACTCTTATGAACTCTTATAATGTAACTATCTGATATGCAAGATATTTGATATGTGACTCCTGTGGAAGGATCATACAACCCTAAAGTGGTCATGAACCACAGGTTAAGAACCACTTCCGTAACCTATTGAAAAAGCTAGGGAAGGATGCGTTCATGCTTGTAAGCTCAGCACTCTAAGGGACTGAGAACGAACAATCATTTTGTCTTGCTGTCTGCTATCTTCACATCAGGTTTAGTGATGGATTCTGTATGAAGGACTTCACATGTAGAGCAGAATACCCAACATTATTTTCTGCCTTCACAGACTCCCGATGCTATGCATGTGCATGTGAGGTGTATACATGGGCATACACATATTTAGAGTGAGAGAGAAGACAAACGAAGCACTAGTCTTTTTTTAATTAAATAACATGACATTTTCTTAGATCTTGTGGTACTCTTCCTCCAAAGAAATGTTGAAATGTTTTGGATGTGTTATTTTCCTAGGATAATTAGATGAATATACATATCTGAAGGTTTCTTTTCAAAGAAATCCAGGAGGATTCCTTTAACAAGTTGTGGTGTGAGTCATTCAAGATGAAAATTAAAGATCTAATTTTAGTCCACAGATTTAAAGAACTGATAAGCTTTGAGTTAAAGGGTGTAGTTAAGATTGATTATTATGAAATTATGCAGTGAGATTATAGGAGTTCATGTGATAAATTTTAATTTATATATTTGCTAACTAAAAGCTACTATCATAGATCAACATTCTTAAATTTTAGAATGACATATTAAGGACTATTATTTTTAAGATTTTATTTATTTAGGAGGAATTAATGATTTATATGCCAAATTCCAAAAATTATTATTCCAGACAAGGCTTGAAACATTGCTGGCAGTATTATTAAACAGGTGTTAAAAAATCACTCTCAGAACATAGGTTTTATCATTATCAAGTCTAAAGTTAGAATCCAATCCACTATTCTTTATCAAATGCTCTCTTTGCAGGTAGCTTCTATTTTTTAAGAAAGGTCATCATCTCCAGATATCAATGCAACATTCCCATTTCTGCAGCTGGGTAAAGGAAGTTGCCATCTATTCAGTCAATTTCCATGGGAGACTTTTCCATAGTTTAGACACTATGATGACTTTGAATAGAAAGTTTACTTAACATTTATATGAAAAAGAGCATGCATGTGCCATGAAGCATGTGTGGAGGTTAAAAACCAACTTGCAAGAATATTTTCAAGACAAAAATCCCAGCATGGAGAGGGGCAGTGGAGAGGATGGCCTATCCTTTAAAAGAAAATTGCAGCTTCTTTGACAATGTCATCCATGTATGTGATATGTTCTTATTTCTGTCATTTTCCAAATTCTCTTATTTCCCTACCACCCAACTTAACCTGACTTCTTTTCTAAAGGTCCCATTTCCATATTCATGTCTTTTTGTTTTATTTGGGACCCACTGATTAACTGGAATTATCTGGGATACCATGGAAATAAGTAATGGAGCCTGGTGGTAAGCAGTCACTTATCTGAAGATATTAAATCTCCCTGAGTCTATCAATAATTCAGCAAAATGGGCAGGACCTCCTGATCTTTTCCTCCCATCTATGACTGGATGTTGACAGGCCATGCCCTTTGCAGACCTGTGCAGGCAAGCCATAGGCCTGCTTTAAGATCATGATAACAATGGCAGGTTGATGTACATAAAAATACATTAGCAGTCCTTCTCCTTATATTCTGGCTCTTACATTCTTTAAATCTACTCTTTAGTGATGCTCTCTGAGCCTTAGGGGTTTGGAGTCATAAATGTTCTATTTATGGCTGAACACTGAACTGTCACTATTTTTAGTACCCAGAGCAGCCATGGGCATCTGCATTCACTGCCCTTCACTGAAAGAGAAGCTTTTCTGATCAGTGCTGACACTAGCACTTCTCTACGAGCATTCTCATAAATATTTAGAAAGCAGTTTGGCAATACGTTCAATTTAATTGAACTACAGTGTTATGTTCCCTTTAGTGCCTGTGTCACACAAAGCCATGGATGGTTTCATTTTCACTGATCTACAGTGGCGGACATACATTTCATTCTGCAGAGCAGGCCTTGATTCCAATCAGGGACCTGCTGCAATAGCAGTTGAACCACTGTTGCCACAGGGGAACTTCTGAACTGGCAGGTTGTTAGTGTAGTCCATAGAGACTTTTTCTTAGTGTTAACGATATTAATAAAACAAAAATAATCACAATTTACTGCAGTAAGCATGAATTGTGTTTTGCCATGTAAGGTATTAACCAAAGAAAAACTTCCAGCCTTTGACCTGTACTCAAAGGAAACCTTTTTATAGGAGAATAATAACCAGAGGGATTATAATATGACCAGTTTTCACAGCTATCATTGCAATGTAAGCTACATGGAATGAGGAGGAGAAGGTAATAGACAAGACATCCTTCTCTTTGGGGAAAGAATATCTCAGTGAATAAAACAAAACTAGTGCATAGAAAACAGGAAACTTGCATAAGCTGCCTTTCCTTCCAGGAACATTGACTGAGATTTACTTCAAGAACTACTGTGAGGATTCAGAAAATAAACAGACTTAGGGAAAAAAGAAATATGAGGGCTGGTCCTACACCACCTACAAGTGTTAACAGTAACAATACTAGAGGAAGAGAAAAATAGCTGGTGTTTGCTTTGTCCTTACCAGATAGATGCATAATGTGCGTAAAACAAATAAGCCCACTCTTGTTAGTGGCTGGTGATGAGTGCCGTGTTTGAACAATATAAGAATGTCAGATTTAAAAGACTTGTGAGCTGCAGTGATTTACTTTGTTAAGATTTGTGAGAGAAAAACATTAGGCCATACACACACAAAGAGTCTCAATATTTATTTTTACGTTTGTTTGATCAAAGTACTTTCAGACAGTGCCCTTTCTGTTTGCAGACACAGAGTTCCAAATGAATATTTGTGGTATGGGTGATATTTTAAAAATGTCCCGAGAAGCCCCATCCACAGGCATTGTGGGTTATAAGTGCAGATTGACAAGCGGTTTCAATAGATCTTTTGTTATGGGAAAATTTTTGTTTTCTGACTTAAAAAAAAAAAAGAACGATGTTAATTTAAAAATGTAGCATTTGATCATATTCATAATGTAAAATGATGTAGAAACAATGAACATTGATTTTTAGAAACAATGGCAACATTCTGCCTGTGTTTTGCCTTTGGATTAGTGAGAAAAACATAGAATCACCCTGATACTGATAATTAGGCTGAGAATTGATTATATTGTCAAATGTCACCATGTTCTGGAGGGTTAATTCTTGTTGACATGGTAGTTCATTCCATCTATCATCTATGCATCCATGCATCCATCCATTCATCCATCCATCTATTCATCCACCCATGCATCCATCCATGCATCCATGCATCATCCATGCATCATCCATCCATCCATCCATCCATCCATCCATCCATCCATCCATCCATCTATTCATCCACCCATGCATCCATGCATCATCCATCCATCCATCCATCTATCCATCCATCCATCCATCCATGTATCCATCATTCATCCCTATCTATCTCCCTTCCTTCCTCTCTCCCTCCCTCCCTTTCTCCCTCCATATATGTACACACGCATACATAGTTACATTTATTTCACCTTCCATATACAACATCTGCTTACATTTTATTTCCCAATTTAATGAATATTTGAAGAAGACCATCTAACTAGAAAAAACATCCATGTTGTTTGAAAGGACTTCAAAGATTAGAACCTGTTTGAATAGTTTCCATCTCTCCCATAATCAATAATCCATAGTGTAACTTTTTTTCTTTCTTTCTTTTTATTTTCCTGAGTCAGGGTTTCTCTGTACAGCCCTGGCTGTTCTGGAACTAACTTTGTAGACCAGGTTGGCCTTGAACTCAGAAATCCGCCTGCCTCTGCCTCCTGAGTGCTGGGATTGAAACTTTCTTTTATATTGTATCTCTACTACCCTACCTACCTTCATCAAAGAAGGAAAGAAAGAAATCTCTACCATTGGTAGAAAAAGACATATCAACCATGCAAAATCCATGGGTCCATCTTCCAACCTCGTTTATGAAGAAAGACTAATTATTAGCAATTAAGTACTTTTCTTAAAGATTAGATGATTTTATTGAGTTTATGTTTAAGATGTTGGAGCTTCTTTCTCCATCTTATAATTAATTGGAAATGCTGATTTTGAAAAATCTACACACAGTTTATAATTTTATTTTATCCTAAGGCAGGGTCTTTGTACGTATATGATGCTGTCTTTGAACCTGTGATCTTGCCTCTCAGAATTCTGCGTCCTGGTTTGTAGGCACATAATCTCTAGAATGGTACAAATTGTTTTGAAATAAAACATGGAGTGGGGTGGGTATTTTCATTTCTGGTAACTACATAATTCACATGCTCCCTGGATATTTTCTGGTACCCATTTTAAGCTTATTTCTAGGCATTGATATAAAATATTGCATTTAGCTTAATTTAAATTTTCTACATAATTATTTGAAATAAAAGGTGCAAATGATAAAGATTTCAAAGTCATTTTTGGCTAAATAGGGGTTCAAGACTACCTTACTTTTAGGAGAAAGGAAAGGTACAACAAAAACAAATCTAAAATCAGATAATTACTTTTCCTCTTGGGAGTTTTTATAAAATTCTATATATTTCATTTTTGGAAAAACCTGTTCTGGGCCCACAAATTCTGACAGGGAGTTATTTTCTCTTCTAGCCTTTTCTCAAAAACATATATTGGATCTTTACCCAAGTCTTTTTGTTTGTTTGTTTGTTTTTTCAAGACAAGGTTTCTCTGGCTGTCCTGGAACTAACTAACCAGAGAGAGAGAATCTCTGGTTTTTCTGAGAAACGGTTTCTCTGTGTAGTCTTGGCTGTCCTGGAACTCACTCTGTAGACCAGGCTGTCCTCAAACTCAGAAATCCACCTTTCTCTGTCTCCCAAGTGCTGGGATTAAAGGCGTACACCACTACTGTCCGGCAACAGGACACCTTTTTTCTTTTCTTTTCTTTTGTTTTTGTTTTTGTTTTGTTTTGTTTTGTTTGTTTTGGGCCAGGGTTTCTCTGTGTAGCCCTGGCTGTCCTAGAACTCACTCTGTAGACCAGGCTGTCCTCAAACTCAGAAATCCACCTTTCTCTGTCTCCCAAGTGCTGGGATTAAAGGCGTACACCACTACTGTCCGGCAACAGGACACCTTTTTTCTTTTCTTTTCTTTTGTTTTTGTTTTTGTTTTGTTTTGTTTTGTTTGTTTTGGGCCAGGGTTTCTCTGTGTAGCCCTGGCTGTCCTAGAACTCACTCTGTAGACCAGGATGGCCTCGAACTCAGAAATCCGCCTGCCTCTGCCTCCCAAGTACTAGAATTAAAGGCTTACTTTTACTTTGCTGTTTGCAAAATGGTTGTCTATCATGTAACAATAGTTGACTTAGAAATGTTACTATTGCCCTTGTCTGAAAAAAAAAAAAATTCCACTAGGTTTTATTGTGAGTTGAAACAGTCTTATTGTTCCCTATATAATGTCATCCTTCATCCCTAAATCCAATATCAAAAACAGCTGGGAAGTTTAAGCATAGTTGGAGAGTGAAAGAAAGCAGGTACTGTTGGCTATCCTTGGAGCTTGGAGCTTTTCCTGTAAGTCCCAAATATCTCAAGGTAACCAACTTCTAGATCAATCATATTTTCCATGAGTCTATAAGTAGGGTAGAACATTGAAGCATATTCATGACTACATTTCATAATACATATTGCAAGAATCAAAAGGCAGATACCTTGAAATCATATTCAGTAACATACTTCAATACACTTTATATCAAATGAATTTAATGTATGTTTTAAGAAATGGTTAAATAGCTAGTATTCTAGTATTTTTGTTTAAGGCAAGTTTGTCAAATATCTATCATATCAACATCACTTCTTTTTTACAAAACATCTACCCAACTTGTATTATATTTCCATTCTTATATTTGTTTTCTTCTTAGGTGTGTATGTGTGTGTGTGTACGTGCGCACATGAGTGTGCTCATGCACGCGCATATGCATCAAAGGACAATATTAGGTGTCAACATTCTTAGGATTTTTCTATCTTGTTCTAATGAGACATGGTCTCCTACTGGTGTGTAACTCAGCAAGTTAAGCCATGCCCCAGTATCTCCTAACCATCCAGCACTGACATTTCAGTGCATGGTGCACTACCATGCCTGACTTTTTACATTGGTACCTTGATCCAGCTCTTTTTTTTTTTTTTTTTTTTTTTTTTTTTTTTATACCACTGCAGGTGCAGCAAGCACTTTATGAACTGTGTTATCTCTTCAGCTCCCAGGTTTCAGATTTAATATATTGGAAATGTCTGTTTACACTTCATTGTCAGTAAGGACTCAAGGCTCTGTCCTGGCTCACTGGGTTGACTACAGAAAAAGAGAATGCACATTTCTAATAGCTAAAGTATTTGGAAATGTTAATTTCAAGGAATGATAAATGGGGAACTCATGAGATGGCTCAGCAAGAGGTGCTTGCTGCCAGGCCTGTGGTTTTAACCAGAACTTGCATGCTGCAAGGAAAAACTTAATTCTTATACTATTTTTATTTTTAAAACGTAGTTATTTAAGAATTTTTATAGAATGTTTTTGATCATATTCATCCTTTTCCCAACCCGTCCCAGATCTAACTCCTACTTTCCTACCTATCCAACTTTATGTTCCTCTTTTGTTTTTAAACCATTAAGTCAAATTTGTGCTGGCATACTTTTGAATGTGTGACCATATAATGGAATTTAGTTGACCTACAAGGGTATGGAACTTTAAAGAAAACTGACTCCCACTTACCCAAAAGCTATAAACCACCAACATCTTGTTAGCAAGGGTAGGCCATCCTCTCCACTGCCCCTCTCCATGCTGGGATTTTTGTCTTGAAAATATTCTTGCGAGTTTGTTTTTTAACCTCCACACATGTTTCATGGCACATGCATGCTCTTTTTCATATAAATGTTAAGTAAATATGAAAAAGATAAGTGTTTTTGAAGCTAGATATATTTAACTTGATTTAAATATTATATAATAAATATCTGTATCAGCATGCAATGCTATCCCATTAATAGGTATAGTTTAGTGCAGGGGTATTAGTTAAAAATAAATATATTTTTACAAAAAGGAATAAAAGTGAGAAGCAGGCACTTCCTGGTATTGTCAGTATTTTCAAAACTAGATTGAGAAGTCTAGATTTGATGATCAAAAGCATCCTTATGGAGTTCCATGTGTCTACCTATTGTTGATAGAAGCACCCTGAAGCAATACATAGAGAGAGACGAGACACCTGATTGGCACATTTGGGAAGAGGGCTTTTCTGTGAGAAGTGTGTTCTCCATTGCTATGGTCCAACAGACTCTCCTTGTCTTCATACACTGCTCTTAAGTGTATTAGCAATCAGGTGTAAGGTTCTGGTACTGGTGTCAACCTAATACTTATACTGACTTCTTTAGGGGTCATTATGTCCTTGGTGAAGGCCATCATCATCTCTGCCATTTGTGTGATCTCTATAACATTGTGTTGTGAACCTTTCTCCAGAAAAAAAAAATGGTTTCTCTGTTCATAAACCTGTACATATTTTATACTGATTTAAAAAAATATTCACACTACAAACTTTAATCCTATTTAACAATACTCATTGGATCAGTACTAAAATCCTCATCAGTACTAAAAGGTAAAGGTAAGCAAGAAATGAAGCCGACAAAATATCCATTTCTTTTTGTTTAAGCATTTTTAAATGCAAACATTTATTATTTATTACCTCCCTGTCCCCCTCCCAGAAAAACCCTTTCTCTGAAAACCCCTTTGCCCAAACGTGTGTGTGTGTGTGTGTGTGTGTGTGTGTGTGTGCGTGTGTGTGTGCATGTGTATTATGTGGTGTGTGTATGTGTGTGTTTATACATGAGATTCCCAAAGTATTCATGTAGAGGTCAGAATATAACCTGACGGAGTAGATTAATTTTCTCCTTCCATCATGCAAGCCCTGAGGACTAACCTCAGGGTATCAGGTCTCATGGTAAGAATCTTTACACACTATCTCAATGATCTCATATTTAATAATGTATAATCAAACATTTTGTTAGTTCTATAATTTATGTTGTGTGGCTCAAGACACCTTACAGAGAATATGTGGAGAGTCATATTTTAGATTATATAGTCTCACCATACATTATTTTATAAAGTACATTTATTCTGTGTACCATAGCAGAATCACTGCAAGTGTCTTGGTTTCTCTCTCCACTGCCAGTTTTGTTGTACACTGAAGACAAGTGACCTTTAGGTGAAAAAGGAAACCTTGTGATTTTTGCATGTAGTTTCACAATTGCCCTTTCAACATTTAGCTCACCAGTTAGCTCCAGCTTCCTTTGGGCCACAGGAATCCCAACAGGATTGCAGACAGAGAGGAGATACTGTAATCCCATTGGAGTGCTTACTCCATAGCGGAAACCTATAGACCAGATTCCCAGATTCCGTTCAGAACTAATCTCATCACTGTCAAATCACTGTATCAAATAGAATTGGTACTTTTCCTCTTTAATTTTCATTGATGTAAAATCAAGATCACATGATTGAAATAGAGAAAAGGAAAAGTTTCCAAAGCAGAATCCAGAAGTTCATGTATTTCTTTGCCACTAAATATCAAATCTATAACAGATTCCATGAAGAAGCTAAATAGACAGTACAAATTGTTGTGCTCTAGTTTGATGGATTAAGGCTTGCACAGTATATTTTATCATACAGAAAACAACACTTAGATGTAACTAGAGATACAATGAGAAAACCTAAAACTGTATGCAATATAAGAAAAGGGGCATTTTAAATGTAAAGTGTGCATCATTGTGTGTGTGTTGTTATACTGTGTTGTGTATACTGTTGATAGCACGCATTTGAAGATGTGTTGGGTTTAATATGCATCCTGAGAGCACATAAGTGAAGTTGGCTTTATCCCTCATGACTTTCAGGGAAGTATTTAGTTTTTTCCTTCACACTCACTTTATGAAGCAACTAAAACTGTTCACTAAGCTGCATCTGAAGCCATGAGTTAGAACAGAGTATAAATAAAATTGCTGTGTATTCTCCAGAGTGGTTTTGACTCTACTTAATTATCATCTGGCATGCCTCCTCCTCGTCCTAGTCCTTGTCCTCCTCCTCGTCCTCCGCCTCCTCGTCATCCTCCTCCTTTTCCTCTTCTTCCTTCTCCTTCTTCCCCTTCTCCTCCACCACTTCCTCCTCTTTTTGCTCCACTTCTTCTTCTGTTTCTCCAGACATAATTGTTTTCCTTTTGTAACTGTCTTATCCTTGCCTTGTTGGTTGTGTTTAGTGTACACAGGCACATCGGGCATTTGAGCTTACCTCATATGCAATGCCATATAAGAAAATAAAAATCCAAAACATACTGAGATTTTAGTCTACTGAAACTCTACAAATTAGAGTTTTACTACATTTTTACTACAGATTTACTCTGAAATGCTATTACTTCAATAGGCACAGTGCTGGGGCTTCTAGTCAGCCACTATAAATGTTTGTTTTTTACAGAAATAAAAATAAGTAATATTAAAGATGATGACAATGATAACCATTCTCAATGATTGGGAATTTATTAAATGCAGAGATCTGAGGTTCGTTTCGAGACACATTGAATCCTAGCCTTTTATTTTAAGCAGATTCTCTGATTCATGAGGAAAGTTAGATAACCCCTGATTTAGGCTCTCCAGTTATCTACAAGACTATAGCACTGAGGGAGAGGTGGACTGACTCTGTCTACTTCTGGGCACACCTATTACTCAAAAGTATACACATAATAGTAATGTTTTCAAAATCAGCAAACTTGAACATACCTGAAATCTTTGAATGTGATATCTATTTTAATGAAAACCAATAATGATTCTTTCATTGTGACTGAAAAAAATAATAAACTAAGATTTTTCTCTTTCATAGGACGAGTGGCTTCAGATGTTTAAAGCTGCTGCCTTTTCTGTATCCTATGAATGAAGCAAGATTTAGTTTTAGATTCTGGATTTAATTTGGGGCAGCAAGGCTTTCAGTGTTATATCCTGTTCTCTCTCTGTGACTTAGTTTCCATGATCATAAGTGACAGTAAGCCTTTCTCTACACCGATTAGATTGTCATTCTAGTGACAGAGTTCAGCCTTGATGACAGGGTAGGAGAGAACTGTTGAGAGGAAATTTGAAGTATGAATTCTTAAGAAAGAATTTCCCATACTCTGAACCAATAACTTACCTTGGACCGAGTTCTACTTTTTTCCCGTCTTGACTTGACATCAATCTGACCCTTCTCATCTGTCAGTTTTGTGTGGGGTACCCAAACTTGTCAGACAATTAAGTTAATTATATAATATGGCCAGACTTTGATGAAAGCCCAAAGAGTTCGTGACCTTTAAGACTGGAGTTTAAATTTGGTAAGTTCACCACTTTCCTAAAAACTAGTACTTGATAGTAATAAATTAATAAATGTAAAAATTATAATCTAAGAAATGATAGAAAATTGAAAGGGATAGTTTTTTGTACTCCATTGTTTTTTTTTTCATTTTTTATTAGATATTTTCTTCATTTACATTTCAAATGCTACCCCAAAAGTTCCCTATACCCTTCCCCCGCCCTGCTCCCCTACCCACCCGCTCCCACTTCTTGGCCCTGGCATTCCCCTGTGCTGGGTCATATAAAGTTTGCAAGACCAAGGGGCCTCACATGAGACAGCTATATCAGGGTCCTTTCAGCAAAATCTTGCTGGCATGTGCAATAGTGTCTGCGTTGATTATGGGATGCATCCCCCGGTGGGGTAGTCTCTGGATGGTCCATCCTTTCATCTTAGCTCCAAACTTTGTCTCTATAACTCTTTCCATGGGTATTTTGTTCCCTATTCTAAGGAGGAATGAAGAATCCACATGTTAGTCTTGATTTTCTTGTGTTTGGCAAATTGTATCTTGGGTATTCTAGGTTTGTGGGCTAATATCCACTTATCAGTGAGTGCATATCTAGTGACTTCTTTTGTTATTGTGTTACCTCACTCAGCATGATATCCTCCAGATACATCCATTTGCCCGAGAATTTCATAAATTCATTGATTTTTTTTGTTTTTTGTGTTTGTTTTTTTTGTTTTTGTTTTT
>NC_034608.1:79043210-79044630 GCF_900095145.1 Mus pahari | reverse complement strand
AACATCTTCTGGGTATATGCCCAGGAGAGGTATTGCTGGATCTTCCTGTAGTACTATGTCAAATTTTCTGAAGAACTGCCAGACTGATTTCGAAAGTGGTCGCACAAGCTTGCAATCCCACCAGCAGTGGAGGGGTATTCCTCTTTTTCCACATCCTTGCCAGCATCTGCTGTCACCTGAATATTTTATCTTAGCCATTCTGACTGGTGTGGGGTGGTATCTCAGGGTTGTTTTGATTTGCATTTCCCTGATGAATAAGGATGTTGACCATGTTTTCAAGTGATTCTCAGCCCTTCGGTATTCCTCATTTGAGAATTCCTTGCTTAGCTCTATACCCCATTTTTTAAGGGGGTTATTTGAATTTCTGGAGTCCAGCTTCTTGAGCTCTTTGTATATATTGGATATTAGTCCCCTATCAGATTTAGGATTGGTAAAAATCCTTTCACAATCTGTTGGTGGCCTTTTTGTCTTATTGACAGTATCTTTTGCCTTACAGAATCTTTGCAATTTTATGAGGTCCCATTTGTCGATTCTGGATCTTACAGCACAAGCCATTGCTATTTTGTCTAGTGAGATTGCTTTGAGTTTCTCTCTATTTAGTTTGATTTTGGCTACTGGTTTGCTGTATATTTCTTTTATTATGTTCAGTTATGGGCCTTGAATTATTGATCTTTCCATGACTTTTATCATGAAGGGGTGCTGGATTTTGTCAAATGCTTTCTCAGCATCTAATGAGGGGATCATGTGATTTTTGTCTTTGAGTTTGTTTATATAGTGGATTACATTGATGGATTTCCACATATTGAACCATCCCTGCATCCCTGGGATGAAGCCTACTTGATCATGATGGATTATTGTTTTGATGTGTTCTTGGATTTGGTTTGCAAGGATTTTATTGAGTATTTTTAAATCGATATTCATAAGGGAAGTTGGTCTGAAGTTCTCTTTCTATGTTGGATCTTTGTGTAGCTTAGGTATCAGAATAATTGTGGCTTCATAGAATGAACTGGGTAGAACACCTTCTGTTTCTATTTTGTGGAATAGTTTGAGGAGAGTTGGAATTAGGTCTTCTTTGAAGGTCTGATAGAACTCTGTACTAAATCCAGATGTTCATGGTTTTTTTTTTAGTTGGGAGACTATTAATGACTGCGTCTATTTCTTTCTTTTTTTCCCTTTTTTTACTTATTATTTTATTTTATTAGATATTTTCTTTATTTACGTTTCAAATGCTATCCCGAAAGTTCCCTATACCCCCCCCCCCACTGCTCCCCTACCCACCCACTCCTACTTCTTGGCCCTGACTTTCCCCTGTGCTGGGTCATATAAAGTTTGCAAGACCAAGGCGCCTCTTTTCCCAATGATGTTCGACTAGGCCATCTTCTTCTACATATGCAGCTAGAGAAACGAGCTCTGGGAGTAC
>NC_034608.1:79039120-79042105 GCF_900095145.1 Mus pahari | reverse complement strand
TTTCTTTAATGAATGTGGCTGCCCTTGAATTTGGAGCATAGATATTTAGAATTGAGCACCTTGGCAGATTTTACCTTTGATAAATATGAAGTCCCTCTCCTTGCCTTTTTTGATAACTTTGGGTAGAAGTCAATTTTATTCAATTTTAGAATGGCCACTCTAGCTTGTTTCTTTGGATCATTTGCTCATTTCCCTTACTGCTTTTACTATTCTGTCTTTATTTAGTGCATTTGTTGTTCTGATTATTATGTGCTGGGAGGAATTTCTTTTCTGGTCCAGTCTATTTGGAGTTCTGCAGGCTTCTTGTATGTTCATGGGCATCTCTTTCTTTATGTTAGGGAATTTTCTTCTATAATTTTGTTGAAGATATTTGCTGGTCCTTTAAGTTGAAAATCTTCATTCTCATCTACTACTATCTGTAGGTTTGGTCTTCTTATTGTGTCCTGGTTTTCCTGGATGTTTTGAGTTAGGATCTTTTTGCATTTTGCATTTTCTTTGATTGTTGTATCCATGTTCCTGCCATAGACTGCCTCCTTTGTGGGGTCTCCTATTTTTATTGAATGGGTCTCAGTTGCATATGAGCAAGGATTCAGGGAGTGACAGATAGTCCAGATGAGAGAGAGTGTGTCAAACTGTGTGTATTGTTTAAAATGAGCATCAAACTTTTAATACAGAACAAACAAGAAAAGCTGGGCAGGATACATTTGCATCTTACAGTGACACAAGACAAAGGATTGTATACATCAAAAGACGGGGGGGGGGGGCGAGGGGGGGGAGACCAGGCATCTTGAGGAAGAAGTCAGGTGCAAGGCTAGTCAATAGTTAAACCCCACCAGGAGGGGTTCCCAGTAAATCCCTCAATTATGCTGTTCCTTTGGGCCAAGTGGAAAAACCTGTTTTAGGGAGATTTAAAACCCACTTTTTCCACCAGGCCAATGTATATTCCCTGTCCTCTTCAAACTAGCCCTGAGCTATTCTGGCTCTCTTCTTTGTAATGCCTAATTAGTTTCACAGGTCTTTACTAAAAGTGAATTAGAATGTTAATGAATAGGTAACCTTTCCTCTGAATTCCAAGCTCCTGGCTTTAAGGATTTTCTAGGAAGTTGGAACACTGGTGGAGGCTCAGTTATGATAAAAATTCAATCTTTAGAGGCACTATAATACTGAAAGAGAGCATACTTCATAGTAAAATGTGGATAGGGTTTGAGGATATGGGTTATTGGAAATGCCAGGGCTCCAGGAGGCTGAGTTTCCTTGAAACTCTTTTTGTCAGATTGCTTCCAGTTTCTCAGACCTGTAATGCGAGTCACTACTGGAGTGAGCATGGCATGTTCCCGATGGAATCTTCTGCACCTGAGATTCTCTCTTCCATCTCTTGTATTCTGTTGCTGATGCTCACATCTATGGTTCCTGGTTCCTTTCCTAGGGTTTCTATCTCCAGAGTTGTCTCCCTTTGGGTTTTCTTCATTGTTTCTACTTCCATTTTTAGATCTTTGATGTTTTTTGTTTTGTTTTGGTTTTTGTTTTTTTTTAAATTCCATCACCTGTTTGGTTGTGTTTTCCTGTAATTCTTTAAGGGATTTTTGTGGTTCTTCTTTAAGGACTTCTACCTGTTTAGCAGTGTTTNCCTGTAGTTCTTTAAGGAATTCTACCTGTTTAGCAGTGTTCTCCTGTAATTACTTGAGGGATTTTTGTGTTTCCTCTTTAAGGGCTTCTACCTGTTTAGCAGTGTTCTAGTTTTTTGTTTGTTTGTTTGTTTTTTTAAGTGAGTTATTAATGCCCTTCTCAAAATCTTCTACCACCATCATGAGAAGTGATTTTAGATCCATTTCTTGCTTTTCAGGTTTGTTGGGGTTTCCAGTACTCACTGTAGTGGGCTTACTGGGTTCTGATGATGCCCAGTGTTCTTGGTTTCTATTAGTAAGGTTCTTAGGTTTGCCTTTCACCATCTGGTAATCTCTGGTGTTAATGTTCAAGCTGTCACTGGTTGGAGCTTGATCCTCCTGTGATTCTGTTAGCCTCTGTCAGCACTCCTTGGAGTCCAGCTCTCACCTGGGTCCCAATGGTCAGAGCACTCTCTGTAGGCAAGCTCTCCTCTTGCAGGGCAGGTGTCCAAGAGCATGGAGCTCTGATCCACCTCCTGAGTCCTGGGGTCAGAGCCCTCCCTGTAGGCTGACTCTCATTTGGTAAGGAAGGTGCCCAGGGGTCTGAGTCTCAGCTCCGCCTCCTGGCTGAGGATGAAGGCCCAACGGGACCCTGTCCAAGAAGCTCTGTTGCTTCTGATGTCCATGTGCTCTCCAGTGGTCATGAGGTCTTGGGTGAGTTAGGGGTTCTGAGGCATGGAGAGTCCTCTGGGGCCCTCGATGCCCTAGGCCAGGTTCAAGCAGAAGATGGTGGGGCTGGCCCCAACCAGAAAGCATCCCAGCCTCTGGTTGGGCAGGGTTCCTTTGTCCCTGTTCGTGCTGGCACAAGACCCTCGCGATTTTTTGGAGGTGATGTTGTTTTCCACTCACCCATGATCCCGAGGTCCTGTGGTGTGGAGCGAAAGGGACAGTTTTGATCACTTCATAAAACTTCCTTTTTTTTTTTTTCCAGCTTTTTGTTTTACAGAAGAAAATCTGAATTTAATTTAATCAAAGGGATGTTTGTGAACCAGTATTAAAAAGAAAAGAAAGTTAAAAAAACAGAGAAAATAACCTTGAAAATTATACGCATTTCTCAGAATTTGTTCTATCATCATAAATTAATTTTCTTTGCCTAGCTCTCTGAAGTCACTTTACTGTGACATCTTTTGCTACAAAGTACTCAACAGGCTTAGTTTGGATTTGCCCAAGTCAGAGATTTCATTACTATGTTCTCGTTTATCATCTTTTTTTTTTTATTAGATATTTTCTTTAGTTACATTTCAAATGCTATCCCAAAAGTTCCCTATATCCTCCCCCGACCCTGTTCCCCTACCCACCCACTCCCACTTCTTGGCCCTGG
>NC_034608.1:79031843-79038805 GCF_900095145.1 Mus pahari | reverse complement strand
AAAGGATTTTTACCAATCCTAAATATGATAGGGGACTAATATCCAATATATACAAAGAGCTCAAGAAGCTGGACTCCAGAAATTCAAATAACCCCATTAAAAATAGGGTACAGAGCTAAACAAAGAATTCTCAATTAAGGAATATTGAAGGGCTGAGAAGCACCTGAAATAATATTCAACATCCTTAATCATCAGGGAAATGCAAATCCAAACAACCCTGAGATTCCACCTCATACCAGTCAGAGATTCTAAGATCAAAAATTCAGGTGATAGCAGATGCTGGCGAGGATGTGGAGAAAGAGAAACACTCCTCCATTGCTGGTGGGATTGCAAGCTTATTTATCATTTTAAACAGTGAATCTGCATACTATTTTAATTGAGACCCACTATCTCACAATGGCTTATAGATCTTTGCTTTTTCAAGTAGAATAAAGTCCTGGGTACAACCTATTTGTTTTGGGTTATGAAATGATTCTGAGGTCCCTAAAATGACAAACCATTTCTTATTAGGCATTAAAAATGAACATGGTACCCAGTGTTGCCTAAATAAATTACCTAACAAAACTGACTTAAAACTTAGTTTTCTTAACTGAGGCAGGCAAGTCAGCAGCACACGCAGCTTGCTGAGCGAGCCCTGCACAGCCTTCCCAGTTTGGAGTGCATTTCGCTGAATCGAGTCCTCACAGTACATGGTTTCCTGGCTACTGCTTCCACCTGTTGGTGAAGACTTGCACAGGGTCACAGGCATCCACAGAAATTCACATCAGATCTTCCCCAGTTTTCAGATTCTCTCATGGTACCAGCTTCTCCTTGCTTACAGCACCCTGTAGACAAACTCATTCAAACAGAATAATTTTTCCTTTCTGTAAAAATGCCAAAGTTTTGGGTGGGAGCATTTGAGAATTCTAATGGACCCAGGTAAGATTATCTTAAACATGTGCTCTTTTAAAAAGAAAAAGACAAGGTTCATTTTTAATTATGTTGGGGGGGTATGTGTGGGGAGTAGCTGTGTCTGAGTGCAGTGTCCCTGCCACTGGTGTTGCAGGTGCTCCTGAGGCCCCTGAGGTAGAGGTGCTGGAAGCAAATGCACGTACATCCTTGGCAAAAGCAGTGTGTGCTTGTAACCTCTGAGCCAGCTCCCCTGTCCCTTTATAATGTCCTATAAGTAATTTGATTTGCATTAATTCTATTCCAAATTTTTTACATTTTAATTCCACTTCTTGCTTTTAGCTGTGTTTTGGGGTGACATCGCCTTAGACGATGAAGACTTAAATATCTTCCAAATAGACAGGACAATTGACCTGACCCAGAGCCCCTTTGGAAAACTTGGACATATCACAGGTATGGCGGATTATTTAAACACATTTGTAATACTTTTGGAGAAAATATAATGGAAATATTGTGGATATGCTTAAAACCCCACATCAAGTTTGACTTTGTCCATAGAAGTAAGCCTAAAGTTTAAGTGTCAATCATAGTCTTATTTAATATCCATTCTATCCTGTGCTCCATGCTTGGCTTGGCACCAATAACTTTTACAAAAATCCTTGAGCTGACTTTAATCTTAGTTGTTTTGAACACTTTTCAATTATGCCTGTATAAAAATCCAGAGATTTAAAGTATTATCTTTTAAAGTTTAAATATTTTTTATAATATCTTAGTAAAACTTTTATTCTGAAGGAGATTGTAAGACTAAATGGGTAGAACTTTGTTTTTCAGTTTTATCTGGTAAATACTTATTTATTAATATAAATATGTACATATTGATTTAATATACTTACATTTATATAAGTATGCTTATTTTATAAATATTTATAGATGATAAATATTCATTGCTATATGCATATATATTATTTATTATAAAATTGTCTCATGCAGACCAGGCTAGCTTCAACCTTGTTACATAATTCAAGCTAGCCTCAAACTTCTTACCCCTCTAGTCTTCACCTCTCAAATGCTGTTATGACCATGTGCTGCTACATGAGACATTGAAACTTTATTTGATGTCATGCATTTTTATCTTATTTAATTCTTTCCTTTATTATTTTTCCTTTTCTTGTCCTGTGTACTATTAAATATGCATTCAATTCCTCTCTGCTCTGTATCAAATAAGTCTGTCATAGTGTGAAGGCTCTTTACTGTGTATCAATATTTCTTTGTCTAACTCATTCACTTTTAGTAACCTTTTTATATTAGCAAATTTCAAAGCAATGGAAAAGCTGTATGATAATGCAAAGGGTGTCAGTGGTATAATTCCCAAAGGGAGGAGATGTGAACAGTTTGCTTTGTATGTGTGTGTTTGTGTGTGTGTGTGTGTGTATGTATGTGTGTACGTATGCACATGTGTGAAGACATTTTGAAATTAATTACAGAAAATATGTATAAAATGCAATATCACATTTCAGTATTATGTGTTTTAGCAAACAGTTTCTAAAATAAGGGTATTGACCCATAGAAATAAAATACCACTGTAACAGCTAAGAAATATCTTTGTCAGGAGAAATGTTGAAGGAATTCACGAAAAATGTATATGCTTTGTCCTTTGTTATATAGTGACAATCTTTCCTGAAGCCTGGACTAGTGTATGTACATAAAAATGTTAATATATATTATATATTAATATACATATGCTACAGAAAAACTGCCTGTGATTGGCATATATATGTACATCTGCTGTGCTGCGTTGCACATTTCAAGTGCTGAGCAGCTTCGAGCCACACAATTTGCTTTGGGAACTCAAAGGCATCAATTTTCTCTAAACTCTCACACATGCATAAGGTGCAGGTTCCCTATGCGTGACAAATGGACAAATAACAAAGGGACACTTTCCCATGCACTTAGTCCTAGTGGCCCCTCCTCCCTTGCCTTCTCTGCTCAATTTTGTGTACAATTAAGACAGCACCTTCATCTGCAGTATGCTTTATTCTACAACATTTATGGGACAGTTTAGTCTGGACAATAAATACACTGACCCTAGTCAGCAACCCCCGTGCTTGTTAAACTGCATTTTGAGTTTCTATTAAAGCTCTCTTTGCTGTAAACGTTATTTATATCATTGTTTGTGCCACACTTCCTAGAGTATTTTAGAATCATTGATTATATGTGATTAGAAAAAAAAATAACACTACCATTTAATGTTGCATTTAAGGTTAGGCTCTGAGAAAACACAGTTGGAGGGAAAATGGCATCTTTTTTAAGTATACAGTATAGGAAACATTATAGTTTTGATAATGTAAACACTATAAATACATAGTTGAAAAGCACACAGATCAGAAAAGGTTTTAACTCTCACTCTCTGGGTGAGTTTCGAATAATTTAAGTGTCTGGTATTTTAAGATTTTTCTCTGTTTTTTCCTTACCTGTTAATTTGTTTATACAGAGTTCTTATTTTTTTTTATAATTTCAAAATATATATTATATTTATAAATAAATAAACTCTTATAAATAAATTATTAATGTGTGCATTCTCATTGTATTATAGAACATATTGTATTAAAGCTTGATGAACTACCTGTGTAAAGTTTTATTTCATTTCTTCTAAATATTATTCAAAACTGCTAAAATATTCTTCTAAATAAGGCTACCTTTCATAGGCTTAGAACACCGCCTTTCAATTCTATTTTTATCCTTAGAACTCGATCCTGGCTAATACGTTTCTTTCTTTTTCACAAGGAGAACTTTAAAGATCTAGTTAAACATGCATTTCAGCCCTGTTTAGTACAAATAAAGTTTTCAAATAATGGTCATTTCAAACATTTACAGCCCACACTTTAAAAGGATTTCAAGTAGCTGGTTAGGAACTAGTACGTTTTAGTATGACCTCATCTTTCTGAAATGTCTTATGGAAAAATTTCAAAAATTTTTCTCAAGATGCACAGCAAAACTGTGACCATGTAATGCAAACAATTAGGCAAGCTACTAGCCCATACACCCACCAGTTTGCCTTATAAGGACATTTGACTTCTGTTTAAGAGGTTATATTTCTTTATTCTTCTCCTTTTTTCTATGTTCTCAAACATTCTTAAAGCTTTTTAATTTTTAAAAAAAATCTTATAAATGTAAAGCAACACATTTTGCAGTTAAATCTCCATTGTGGTATTCACCATGTGACTTCTTTCTGATTATAATTTAGAGAAAGAAAATAACTTTCAAAATGTTGCTTAATGTATTATAAATTTGACCTGATAATTTCAGAACAAAACTCACCCTTCAAGCTTGCCCTTCTCATGTTTTGACTTCTACTTACTGTCAAGACATCTGAACAGACTCAGTTTACATAGAAATCTCTGGGAAGCAATCAATAGGGCTCTGTGACTTCCTGTCATTATGAATACCATGGTTACGTGGCAACAGGTGGTGTTGAGGTCGCAGAGAAGAAAGATGTTTCAGATTATCAATAACTCATTTTTCCCATGCCCACACAAAGTCATTTAAGTTGCTTCTCAAGGCTTTCCCAACCTCCTTATTTTTACTTCTAACCTGTTCCTGTACAAACTTTGCTCTCTATATAGATTCAAGGATATTAATTTGTAACACAGTAATTCCACATAAAACTTCACCAAGGTGAAATCAGCAGCATTAGTATTGTTTATTTGTAAGAACCAGTGATGATATTAGACTTAATATATGTGTATTTTTATTCTTTAGGTGGCTTTGGAGACCATGGCATGCCAAAGAAGCGAGGGGCACTCTACCAACTTATAGAGAGGATCAGAAGAATTGGCTCTGGTATAATGACATTTAAAGTTGCAGACCCTTGACTTTCTGTATAGTGAATACGATACCCATAGAAATTCAGTTAATTAAGATCAGTGGGCCACTGTTCTGTGAAGTAGGTAAAGGATATGCTGAGAGAGTCCTTTATTCATTTGTGTTTTGTTAATTGGTATTTCATGCACAGTTTTTAGAGTTCCAGCTGGAGAAAACTGAAATGTTATTTCAGGTTTCCCTTATATTAAATGATTTATTAGTTCACTATTGATATTTATTTCCAGTTGATGAAATTTTATACCAAAATATTACTATAGGCTATATATCTGCATCAATTTTTATCAAATGCAAAAAAAGCCACAGCAGTATTTGTTTTTAAATAAAAGTTACTTTTATTAAATCGAAAAGGGCTATTTCAGTTTAGAAAAGAGATGGTGCTTCATGCCTGTATTCTGTAGCACGTTAGAGGTTGGGTAAGGTGTATTGGCATAAGCTAGAGGTGGTTTGAGCTATACTGCAAATATTAGGAATAATAGGGACCCTACCTCAAAACAAACAAACAACAAACATATAACCAAAGCAAAACCCCAAACCAATACCATAGCCAAACCAAACCATAATTAAAGTAAAAATAAAATAAGAGCTCAGGTTCAGTGATTAAAAGCACTAGATGCTCATCCTAAGGACCTTGGTTCAATTCTTAGCACCAACATTGCAGCTTACGTCTACAATTCCCAGGGTGCCTGATGCTGTTTTTTGGCTTCTGTAGGTATCAGACAGAAATGGAGAGTGCAATACATGCAGGCAAAACACCCATATATATGAAAATAAATTAAAAATCAACGACCAAAACATCAAATAATAATAACATGTGTATGGATACATGCATATATTTCAAAAAAACTTCATTGTGGTTTCATAATAAGTCCATACCCATTGTCTTAGTCAGGGTTTCTATTCCTGCACAAACATCATGACCAAGAAGCAAGTTGGGGAAATGCCTCCACAAGAACCTGCTGTGGGGCATTTTCTCAATTAGTGATCAAGGGGAAGGGCCCCTTGTGGGTGGAGTCATCCCTGGACTCGGAGTCTTGGGTTCTATAAGAAAGCAAGCTGAGCAAGCCAGGGGAAGCAAGCCAGTAAGAAACANCCCTCCATGGCCTCTGTATCAGCTCCTGCTTCCTGACCTGCTTGAATTCCAGTCCTGCATCCTTTTTCATGAACAGCAGTGTGGAAAGTGTAAGCTGAATAAACCCTTTCCTCCCCAACTTGCTTCTTGGTCATGATGTTTGTGCAGGAATAGAAACTCGGACTAAGACAAATTGGTACCAACAAAGTGGGATATTCCCATGACAACCTGACCATGTTTGGGGGAGTACTGTGGAAGGACTTTGGAACATTGGGCCAGAAGATCCATTCGGTGTTAAGAGCTCTGTGAGATGTTGTATAGAAGCTTGGAAGATAATGTTTGAGAACAATGCAGAAAATGGAGGCCTGACTTTGAAATTTCAGAGGGAAGATTAAAGACTCTTATCAGGGCCATTGCTATTTTGATTGTGAAGATTCTGTGGTTTTGGTTAGCTGGGGCTGAAGAATCAGCTGTGTTTAAGAAGATACCAGGACTACTAAAGCCAAACCTTTGCATTACTGGGATTATTGATGCTGGTTAGTTGGAGCTAAGAAATTAGCTGTGATCCCATAATCAGACACCAAACCCAGACACTATTGCATGTGCCAGCAAGATACACTGAAAGGACCCTGATACAGCTGTCTCACGTGAGGCTATGCCAGTGGCTGGCAAATACAGAAGTGGTTACTCACAATCATCTATTGGATGGAACACAGGGCCCCCAATGGAGGAGCTAGAGAAAATACCCAAGGAGCTGAAGGGGTCTGCAACCCAATAGGTGGAACAACAATAAGAACTAACCAGTACCCCCAGAGCTCATGTCTCTAGCTGCATATGTAGCAGAAGATGGCTTATTCAGCCATCATTGGAAAGAGAGGCCCTTGGTCTTGCAAATTTTATATGCCTCAGTACAGGGGAACACCAGGGCCAAGAAGTAGGAGTGGATGGGTAGGGGAGCAGGGTAGGGAGGGGGTACAGGGAACTTTCAGGATAGCATTTGAAATGTAAATAAAGAAAATATCTAATTAAAATTTTTTAAGAAGAAGAAGAAGAAGAAGAAGAAGAAGAAGAAGAAGAAGAAGAAGAAGAAGAAGAAGAAGAAGAAGAAGAAGAAGAAGAGGAG
>NC_034608.1:79001932-79031146 GCF_900095145.1 Mus pahari | reverse complement strand
TAAGAGACTTTTAATTGTAAAAAGACTTTTGATTTTTAAAGATAATGGATATTTTAAAAGGCTTGAACTTTTAAATTTTATTTTATTTTATTTGGTTTTTCGATACAGAGTTTTTCTGTGTATCTCTGGCTGTCCTGGAACTCACTCTGTAGACCAGGCTGGCCTTGAACTCAGAAATCCACCTGCCACTCCTCCCAAGTGCTGGGATTAAAGGTGTGTGCCACCACTGCCAGGCAGGATTGAACTTTTAATATGTAAAGACTGTGGGACTTTTAAAGTTGTTTAGATCTTGGGGATGAATAAGAAACTAAGGGTTGAGGCTTACTAGTGATGTGTTTGTGTGTCAAGTTGACAAGGGGTCAATTGTACTGGCTAGTTTTATGTCAACTTGACACAGGCAGGAGTTATCACAGAGAAAAGAGCTTCAATGCCTCCAGAAGATCCAGCTGTGGGGCATTTTCTCAATTAGTGATCAAAGGGGAAGGACTTCTTGTGGGTGGTGCCATCCCTGGACTGGGAATCTTGGGTTCTATAATAGAGCAGGCTGAGCAAGCCAGGGGAAGCAAGCCAGTAAGAAACACCCCCTCCATGGCCTCTACATCAGCTCCTACTTCCTGACCTGCTTGAGTTCCAGTCCTGATATCCTTTGGCGATGAACAGCAATGTGGAAAGTGTAAGCCGAATAAACCCTTTCCTTCCCAACTTGCTTCTTGGTCATGTTGTTTGCCCAGGAATAGAAACCCTGACTAAGACACCCATTATATTTATCATTTGTCATTTCTGAAGACTTTTTGCAAAGTCCTAACACGCCTTCCATTGATAGGTAAATGATTCAAAGTTTGCTTTCCAGACGTGACTTTTCTAATATATTTGCTCGAGGACATTGAAGAGATAGATGCATTTAAGACTTTGTCCTAGGAGCCCATGTTCAGGATTTATGACGATAAAGCACTTAATGGTGAGGGACATCACAATGCCATTGATTGATGAGTGGAAAATACTCATGAACATTTTTGAAAAGCAATCCCAGCAATAAAAATTCCCAGAATGACAAAGAAAAGAAGACGTTTGACTTGGAGATTACTCTAAATAGGCAGGATTTTTTGTTACAGTGTTGTAGCAGTCTTTGGGACAGGCTCATAGCTGGATGCGAGCACAGGAGATAGGAAAGGAGACAGCCTATTGTCTCAGTGACCAGCTCTGTGTTTTTCTTAACTATGTATATGATACAATGTTTATAGCTTTAGGTGGCACTCTTGGAATAGCAACTTCGATTGCAATAATTAAGTGCTTGGACAGAATGATTTAAAGAAATAATCTTGAAAGTGATAGTTTATCAACTGTGATGAAGAGAGTCAGCATGAAGCAGTTTTTCCATGACATTATACTCTTCTACACGTCTGTCCTCTCTTGTCTGTAATAGAGGAATTCATCATGACTCATCCATAGGTCATGGATATAATATTAAGAAATTATATTGGGACATGGGATACTTAAATATTTGTATGCATTTAGTAAGTATGTAAAATGACTGACATTTTCCTCTAATGTAGTCCATGCGTATTTATACAAATACATATGGGAGACCCTTTAACTTTTATCCTTTAAGAGGTATATGACTCTGACTGAGGACTTCTGTTTGACAGAATGCTTTAAATGTCACTGCAGGCTTGGAGCAAAATAACACCACGAAGGGAAAAGCACCTCCAAAATTGTCAGAGCAAAGTGAGAAAAATCGAGTTCCCAGAGCTGCTACCTCAAGAACAGAAAGGATATGGCCTGGGGGTGTCATTCCTTATGTCATAGGAGGAAACTTTACTGGTAAGACATTCCCAGTGAGTATTGTGTGTTTTCTAAAAAAGAAAATCTATTATACAAGTCATATGTTTTTATAGAGTATTACTATAGAAAATATACTTTACATTCAAACCTGAAAAGGGGGCTCAATGAACTTGTGGACTGATAATTTCAACCATCTCTGAACTTGAGTCAAAATCTCTTTAGTCTTGCATTTTAGAATCTTAAGTATTGTCCTGGATTTTAAATTTGGTTTCCAGTTTGCCATGGAAAGGCAGCTTCTTTTTACTAAGGAAGAATGCACACCCCGTTCCCAGAGCCTTGTGCTCACATATTTGTATTGCTAGTGGGACTTAACTCTCTGATTATAAAATGGGCGTGGATGCAAAACAACGACTTGTTTCTGGTGCTGTGTGAGTCAGACTTGGTTGATGTCAGTGTTGCTTGTCATCTTGAACTGCCAGCCAGGATGAGGGAGCCAGCCCAAAGCTCACCTCCTTGCAAGCACACACTGTTTTACTAAAGTTATGAATTCTTCCAGGCAGCCAGAGAGCCATGTTCAAGCAGGCCATGAGACACTGGGAAAAGCACACCTGTGTGACTTTTACTGAGAGAAGTGATGAAGAAAGTTACATTGTGTTCACCTATAGGCCTTGTGGGTAAGTGGAGAACAGACTGCACTATGGAAGACTGAAAGGGGAAAGCCTATGGGGGGGATACTGTTCTTCCTGTTAGCATTGTACTTTAGCCAAGAGAGAATCTGTGTTTTGTCTGAGAACATCTCCATTCAGAAAAATGTATCTAATGATCATTGGGCTTTGTGTCCCTTTGCAAGTTATGTTGCATGTGATTTAAAAAACATGTTCGCTCTTTCCTGAGTGCTTTGTCTGAGCTCCTGAAACCTCTCATGATTAGCTCTGTCGAATAGCCAACGACCATACAACCCAGCCTGTGCCCTTTCTCCTGCCCAACTCAGTCACCACAGGTAGAAAACACCAGACAGCCTTAATATTTTAAAACTATCCAGATAACTCAAGGCCTGGGTGAAGACTATCCTGCCCCATCCTTCTTGGCCTCCTGCCACAGCTGAGACTACAAACTATAGGTGCTCTGAGACCTACATGTCTGCCACTTCCTCCACTCCACCGCCTGCCCTGTCTCCTCCCTCTAGTCCTCTTCTTTTCTTCCTGAGACCCAGATGTCCCACCTCTTTCCGTTTGTCCAACTATTGGCTTCTGCCTCCTTTATTGACACAATCAAGAAACAATTAGAGAATCAAAACCTCCTACTACAGGTCATTTCTTTTGCTCCAGCAGTTTTCTAGGGCTTTCCTTTCTGCATTTATAAGCTTTGCTGTCTGTATTCAGTATCCGTGGGAAGTCTAAATAGTCTGTTTTCTACTAGTGACCCACGGTTCTTTGGACTCTGCTGTCCTGTTTGGGTACTCAGGTTCTCCTCCATAGCATCTCAGACCTTGGATTGGACCTGCACTTTTGTCTTTTTTTTTTTTTTTGATACTTTATCTACATTTCAAATGTTATCACCTTTCCTAGTTTCCCCTCCAAGAATCCCCTATCCTCTTCCCCTTCCCCTGCTCCCCAACCCATCTATTCCCACTTCCAGGCCCTGGCTGTACTGGAACATAGAACCTTCACCGGACCAAGGGCCTCTCCTCCCATTGATGATCAACTAGGCCATCCTCTGCTACATATGCAGCCAGAGCCACAAGTCCCTTCGTGTGTTTTCTTTGATTGATGGTTTAGTCCCAGGGAGCTCTGGGGGTACTGGTTAGTTCATGTTGTTGTTCCTCCTATGGGACTGCAAACCCACTCAGCTCCTTGGGTACCTTCCCCAGCTCCTTCATTGGGGACCATGTGCTCCATCCAATGGATGACTGTGAGCATTTACTTCTATATTAGTCAGGTACTAGCAGAGCCTCTCAGGAGACAGCTATATCAGGTTCCTGTCAGCAAGTTCTTGTTGGCATCTGCAATAGTGTCTGGGTTTGATGGTTGTTTATGGGATGGATCACCAGGTGGGACAGTTTCTAGATGGTCATTCCTTCACTCTCTGCTCTGAATTTTGTCTCTGTAACTCCTTCCATGGGTATTTTGTTTCCCCTTCTAAGAAGGATCAAAGTGGATATAGAAAATGTGGTACATTTACACAATGGAGGATTACTCAACTATTAAAAACAATGCATCCATGAAATTCTTAGACAAATGGATGGATCTGGAGGATATCATCCTAAGTGAAGTAACCCAATCACAAAAGAACACACATGATATGCACTCACTGATAAGTGGATATTAGCCCAGAAGCTCAAAATACCCAAGATACAATTTTTAAAACACATGAAACTCAAGAAGAACTAAGACCAAAGTGTGGCTACTTTGATCCTGCTCTCTTGTCTTAATTCATCAAGTTGCAGTCACAAGAACAGTTTTCCGTATGTACTGGTTCCCACAGGATTTCAGAATTTCCATAACGTACTGGTTCCCGCAAGATTTCAGAATTTTCATACTTACTGGTTCCCGCAAGATTTCAGAATTTCCATACNTACTGGTTCCCACAAGATTTCAGAATTTCCATACATACTGGTTCCCGCAAGATTTTAGAATTTCCATACATACTGGTTCCCACAGGATTTCAGAATTTCCATACGTACTGGTTCCCACAAGATTTCAGAATTTCTAAAATTCTTTGATGTTCTCTCCTACAATTGTGTTTTCCAAATGTGCTTAAAGATAGCAGATATTTTCTTAAAAATATTTTTTGGAAAATAAAAATATAAAAGAGGATTTGGTATTTAAAGAGAAATGTGTGGTGATTCAGGAGGAGTTGTGGAGGGGGTAAGAGATAAATAGGATCAATTTATATGCATATGTTAGAGTAAACAAAGTATTATATTAGAATAGATAATAATTTTAGTTCATTAGCAAGGTGTCCCTGAGAGTAAATGTGCTTGCAAACAGATCTGATTGCCTAAGTGATCTACAAAATTCACGATATAAACAGAATAGACTCCCACTACTTGTCTTCATATTGCTACACATGTATCGAGTCATTTGTACTACCTCCCCCCACACAATGAATAATACACGTAAACATTTTTCAATGAAAAAGGATTCTTTAAATACTGAGATTATATTTTAATAGATATTTCTACAGCAGAGTGCCAGTAGCTATAATTGGTATTAAACCCTTTGACTATGTTTTCTAAAGTTATTTGAAAGGAAGACTGTCACTCTCTATTTTAGAAGTGAATATAAATTTATACCCAAGAACATTTTTATATAAGTCTGATCTGAAAAACGTCCTCAAAAAAAAAAAATAAGGAAATTAGAGTAATGTCCACATAAGCTGTTTTTGCTCTCATTTCTCTCCCCAAATCACATAATATTGCAAGCTACAATTGTGGCAGCTGCCCAATTAGTGACAAACATTTTTAAAGTACTTTTATTTGGGCTAGGGATATAGATCAGTAGTTCAGGGAAGTCACTGTTCTTCCAGGGGACTCAAGTTTTGTTCCTAGCACACACATCAGGGCTACCTGCAAATGCCTATAACTCCAGTTTCAGGAGACCCAATGCTGTGGCCTCCGTGAGCACCTGTAACTCCAGTTTCAGGAGACCCAGTGCTGTGGACTCTGTGAGCACCAGTACTCATGTTCACACAACCCCCATACACATGTAATTTAAAAAGCAATTAAAAACTTTTAGAAAGTCTTCTATGGAAACCTTCAAACTAATTTGCTGTACTTGGAATTAATTTACATTTCTATCTAGAAATCTGATTAAATGTAGCTTGTTTTGTCTTCTAGTGTCACTTGGTGATGGTTCTGTCTGTTTTCTGTTCCCTGTCATCAGAAGGCACATGTGGCTGGACTTCTTGGTTTCTGATGTTTTTAATGGTCAGTAGAGTGATGCACAGGTAGCCAGATCCAACCGTTACAAACATCCACATCATTACAAAAGGTTGATTTTTCTTTTTTTCTGTTTTCCAATTTTGAAGCTCTTTTATTTAAAAAAAAAAAAGAGTGATTATGGTCAGTGATCATTAAATCACATCAGTGCATTTAGCTAATTTTTCATGTATTCTTTAACTTTTTAAACTTTTTCATACAATATTAAGGTTTTCCCATTCCTATATTCCTCCCAAATTTTCCTTCTTCACCTATCATCCAGATCTACACCTCTTTTTGTTCACACTCTCTTTCTCTCATTAGAAGACAGTTCTCTAAAAAACAGTGAAAAATGTCTGTTAAGTAGGCACTCAACCAAAAATGCTAATTTTATAATATTGTTATTTCATTTCCTTTGAACTTATTATCTGAAGGTCTTTTAGACATGAGGACTGATCTAACTGCTACAATTGCCTGAGTAGTCTGTGTTCACATAGAAATTAAACTGGTTACTTAATTCTTTTGGAGAAGATACATTTTGCCCTATAATCATGCCTTGTTTACTCCTTAAGGGAAACATACATAATCTCAGTGAGAAAACGTGAGAGTGGCCTCACCACATTATATTCAGTTTCCTCAAAGTTTTTTTTCTTTACTTTTTTAAAATTGGATTATTTTATTTACATTTCAAATATAATCCCCTTTCCAAGTTGCTCCCCTAGAACCCTAATCCCACCCCTCCCCCTGCTTCTATGAGGGTGTTACCCCCACACCCAAGCACTCACCTCTCCCCACCCTCCCATTCCCCTACACTGGAGCATCAAGCCTTCACAGGACCAAGGGTCTCCCCTCCCACTGATGCCCAACAAGGCCATCCTCTGCTATATTTGCAGCTGGGGTCATGGGTCCCTACATGTGTACCCCATATTTGCTCCTATGAATATTTTGTCCCCCCTTCTAAGAAGGACTGAAGCACACACACACTTTGTTCTTCCTTCTTTTTGAGCTTCATGTAGTCTGTGAATTGTATCTTGGGTATTCTGAGCTTTTGGGCTAATGTCCACTTATCAGTGAGTGCCTACCGTGTGTGTTCTTTTGTGATTGGGTTACTTCATTCAGGATGATATTTTCTAGTTCCATCCATTCACCTAGAAATCTCATGAATTCATTGATTTTAATACCTGAGTAGTATTACATTTTGTATCCATTTCTCTGTTGAAGGACATCTGGGTTCTTTACAGCTTCTGGATATTATAAATAAGGCTGCTATGAACAAAGTGGAGCATGTGTCGCAATTACATGTTGGTCCATCTTCTGGGTATATGGCCAGGAGTGGTATTGCTGGATTTTCCAGTAGTACCATGTCCAATTTTCTGAGGAACCACCAACTTGATTTCCAGAGTGGTTGTACCAGCTTGCAATCACACCAACAATGGAGGAATGTTCCTCTTTCTCCACATTCTCACCAGCATCTGCTGTCACCTGAGTTTTTGACCTTAGCCATTCTGACTGGTATGGGGTGGAATCTCAGGGTTGTTTTGATTTGCATTTTCCGGATGACTAAGGATGTTGAACATTTCTTTAGGTGCTTATTAGCCAGTTGGTATAACTCAGTTGAGAATTCTTTGTTTAGCCCTGTACCCCATTTTTAATAAGGTTATTTGATTCTCTGGAGTCTATCTTCTTGAGTTCTTTTTCTATATTGGATATTAACCCTCTATTGGATGTGGGATTTGTAAAGATCTTTTTCCAATCTGTTGGTTGCCTTTTTGTCCTATTGACAATGTCCTTTGTCTTACAGAAACTTTGCCATTTTGTGAGGTCCCATTTGTCGATTCTTGATCTTGGAGCATAACTATTGGTATTCTGTTAGGAATATTTCCCCTGTGCCTATATGTTCAAGGCTCTTCCCCACCTTCTCTTCTATTAGTTTCAGTGTCTCTGGTTTTATGTGGAGGTCCTTGACCCACTTGTACTTGAACTTTGTACAGGGAGATAAGAACGAATAGATTTGCATTCTTCTACATGCTGACTTACAGTTGAACTAAGACCATTTGTTGAAAATGTTCTTTTTTTACTAGATGGTTTTAGCTTCTTTTTCAAAGATCAAGTGACCATAGATGTGTGGGTTCATTTCTGGGTCTTCAGTTCTATTCCATTGATCTACCTGCCTGTCTCTGTATCACTACCATAGAGTTTTATCACTATTACTCTGTAATAGAGAGAAGACCTAATACTAATACTCTTCAAACTATTCCACAAAATAGAAACAGAAGGAATACTACCAATTGTTTTTATGATCCAACAAAGAAAGAGAACTTCAGACCAATTTTACTTATGAATACTGATGAAAAATATTCAGTAAACTTCTTGCAAACTAAACCCAAGAACACATCAAAACAATCATTCATCATGATCAAGTAGGCTTCATCCCAGGGATGTAGGGATAGTTCAACATATGGAAATCCATCAACATAATCCACTCCCAAACTCAAAGGAAAAAAAAAAAACATATGGTCATCTCATTAGATGCTGAGAAAGCATTTGACAAAATTCAATACCCCATCATGGTAAAAGTCTTGGAAAGATCAGGAGTTCAAGGTCCATACCTAAACATAGTAAAAGCAATATACAGCAAACCAGTAGCCAACATCAAAGTAAATGGAGAGAAACTTGAAGCAATCCCCCTAAAATCAGGGACTAAACAAGGCTGTACACACTTTCTCTGCCTATTCAATATAGTACTTGAAGTCCTAGCCAGGGTAATTAGAGAAGGAAAGGAGAGCAAAGGGATAAAAATTGAAAAGGGAGAAGTCAAAATATCATCATTCATTTTTAAATGACTATGAGGTAGATGGCATGCTTTGAATGCAAGAGAAGAGATTAAGCAATATAAAAAGTGGTATTTCTTAACAGAAGACAATTCATTCCTATATAGAAGCAAACAGTGATGAATGGAGAAGTCAAAGGTTTTAATGGACAAGTACTCCTGGTACATGTGGGTTCTATCCTGAGATATAGTTATCATATGTACTGGGTGTCCATTAAAGAGAGTTCAGTTTTCTTCTGCCAGTGAGTATTAATTGCAGTTGACTTCTTGGTTATAGGAGGGATCCTGCTTGTATTTCCTGTCTCACAAAATGAATACAAGGATATCTTTGTAGAACTTTTGTCCCTGATTGATTGGGATTTTTTTTTTTTGTCTTATTTGTCTTTTGTTTATTTTGTTTCTTTGTTTTTGTAGTTTTTGTGTTTCTTTGATGTTGGCTTTGCTTTTGTCTGTTTTAAAGAAAGAGAAAGAACTGAGTGGAACTGAGGGAGAAGAAAACATGATCAAAATATAATGTATGGACATTTGATTCCATTAAAAGGGGAGGGGTGGGTAGATAACTGAAGATGATCCTCCTAAAGATTTTACAGAAGTCTGGGCAAATACATTCGAACTAGGCCATGCTTCCATTTTACTTAGGTTCTGGTCTAAAACAAGCCAGTAACACATGCATGGAAACATATTGATCCCTGCAGATGTGCAGAATCATCACTATTTGTCAATTAAAAATAAGAGCTAATAATGTCTCTCAGTTGCAAACTACTCGCCTTGCATGCTCAAGGCCCTGGGTTTGATTTGTAACAGAACGAAATAAGCAAATACAGAAATAAAGTTCAATAAATAAAATAACAAATGGTCTTTACATGAAATAAAGTGCAACACTTTTATTCTTTCTTTGGTGGTATTGCTTCCCAGGATTTGTTTTTGAGATACTCACAGTGGAAGTGTGCTCCATCCATGGGAGTCACAGTTACAGCACTTCAGTTTGCTCATGTGCTATCTTTGTGAAAGATGAATACACACACCTTACCTTGGTGTCCCTCATGGCCCCCCATGCACTGATTTACATGTAGCTGTTCATGAAATTATAGACAATTGCAACATTTTTTTCTGTTTCATGAGTTTCTTAAACTACAAAACAATATAATTTATCAGTTACATAAAAATAATTTAAAGAGTTGTAGCTTACCTGACGATAGTTAAACTCACCTGCACTCCTAAAACTCAGAGGTTTTATATATAAAGTTGTTTTGTTTATTTTTAAGATTGTAATTTAATTACATTTCTCCCATTCGTTTCCTCCCTCCAAACCTTCTCATATATCCTTCCTCACATGCCTTCAAGTTCATAGCATCTTTTCATTATCATTTCATATATATATATATATATATATATATATATATATATATCCCTATTTTAGTCCATATGTAACTTGTAGAAAAAACATTTTTGAGTGTTATGTGTGTATTTGTCAATGTTATAATATCAATGTTGCATTTTGGTAATTTGGGGATACCATTTCGCATTTTGTCATTTGCCTTATATTGTTTTTTTTTTTCTTTCAGTAATAGAAACGACACGACACTTTGCAATATAAATAATTCAATGGCTTTTATCATCTTAATTATTTTAAATTTTACCTAGAGCTAATTATATAGTTATGTCACCATTTTTGTTGCTATAATACCACATATAAGTATCAAAATTTATCTTTAGTTGAAAGATCTTGGAATTGGTATTGCATAAAATATTTAGGACCTGATAGAATATAGCAAGCTAAGCAGTCATCACCGCTTCTGGAGTTCAGTGTTAGGTATTTTATGTCTGAAGCATTGGATGTATAACATTCGATTCATATTCTATGACTCTATGGAATGTAGCATACCTGTAGCATAGTGTAATTGGAATCCCATTTCTTTCTTCTTACAACTGTATTCATTTTATGTGTCCTGGTATTTTGCCTGTGTGTATGTTTGCACCATGTGTGTTCCTGGTACCTACAGAATCCAAAAGAGGGCATTGGATCCTTTGGAGCTGGAGGTATAGTCCACTCTGAATACTGTATAGGTGATAAGATTTGAACCCAGGTCCTCTGGAATAGCAGCCAGGGCACGGAAGCACTGCCTCCCCAGCCCCCATCTGTTCTATTTCTAATGTTAATCCAGTAATAAAGCACATTGTACTTTTAATACCTTGTCAATCAGGCAACTGTAACTTTTATAATATGTAAAACTAGGAACTGAATTTAAAGACAGTATCTCCTTCAACACTCAGAGGGACAACTATTAAATAGGGATGGAAATTTCAATACCTTTTAGAACAGTGGTTCTTAACGTGTCAATCACAACTCATCTGGGGGTTGTATATCCAATACCCTGCACATCAGATATATATGCTACAATTTGTAACAGTGATAAAGAAATTGATTTTATGGGTGGGAGTCACCACACCATGAGAATTTGTATTAAAGGGTTCCAGTATTAGGAAGGTTGCAAGACACTATTCTAGAACATTTTATTTATTTATTTATTTTGTCTTATTTTGCTAAGGAAGCTTTGTTTCATGCCAACTGATGGTGAGGAGAAAAATAATAAAATGAAATAAAACAATAAAAATAAAATAATAAACAAATATTAAAAGATACTAGTCAGATTATTTTGTCACTTAGCTGCACTGAGTCTCATGGTTTTAGGTTATAACTATTCACTAATGTTTATCAGAATGTATGTTTTTATAAAAAATATGAATACATGTTATCTTTTTCAATACAATTTATACTTTAATTTTCCCTCCCCATTTAAAGAAATTAAGATGAAAAAGTAATATATTCAATGAATGGCTGGTAACAATAGTAGTAATTATTATAAGAAAACTATTAAAAAGTGATATATTTTAGTGAAAATTATGATTCTTTATGAGAGATTTATGTCATTAAAATTGTTAACTTGAGTCTAATGTTCTTTATCTATATTACTTCTATTATTTTATTAGCTTCTTCAGCAACATTTTTCTAATACTTTTTAATGTTTTATTTTCAAGAAACTTACCAATTTAATTTTTAACTATTTTGTTTTTTAGGTTTTGCTTCAATATTTGGATTTAGTCTGTTTGAAATAAGATGCCCATGAAATTATCCTATATTTATTTCATGTGTACAACATTTTATTACACATTCATACTATTTTGGAGGAACTGTAACATTGAACAGAAGGTGTTTTCTTTCTGCAAGAGAATTTCATTTAAAAGATGTTGCTAGCCAAGATTCTTGTATGCAAACAACAGAGACAAGTTCATTTAATAAAAATTAATTTATTGGGAGGTTTTGAAATAAATTCTTGACTCATGCAAAGGAAAAACTAGAGAGCCAGGTTGAGGAACGAAGATCAGAAAGAGCCCCTTGTCCCTTGCTGTGCCTGCTTTGCCACTGGCGTCTCATCTCTCATTTCTGACTTATAGGACCCAATTTCTCATGAATGGTTTATGGAGGCTGTGACATCTGTGAGACTCTATTCTGTGAGCTAGAACTGGGGTAGTGAGCAGGTGGGGGTCCTGTCTCCTAAAATGCTTACATTCTATAAAATATAGGCAAGAATCAGAAAAAAATAACACAGCACTTTCTTAGAGAAAAATGAAGCTAAGCTGAGAAGATTAAAGGTCAAATTTGTGGGAAGACTTGAAAAGGGGATGGAAGAGAGCCACGTGAATATTTCGGAGGTTGGAATTTCTGCTGTGATAGACAAAAAGATAGTGAGGCATGAGTTTACTTCATGTTCAAGGTAAAATATGGGGCAGTGATAACATGGCAATGATAACATGGCTAGTGCTGAGGAATGAGCTATATCTGCTAATATTTATGGTTAGTGGTGAGGGACGAGTTATATGTCCTAATATTTGTGGATAATGTTGAAGGATGAGCTATATCTGCTAATATTTATGGTTAGTGGTGACGGATGAGCTATATGTGCTAATATTTATGGATAGTAGTGAGAGATGAGCTGTATGTGCCAATATTTATGGCTATGAAGATAATTTAAGATTTCAGACAGCCAGATTTTGTCAACTACATGGACCACTGCCATCAAATCTAACATGCCTCTATACCTTAGAGCAACAAATGTTTTTTACTAACATATGACCATCTAAATCCTATGTGCACTATCATGAAGATGCCTCATTCTGGACATAGCTCTTGTTACAGCAGACCAAATGGCAACCACATGGTCAGCCATGTGTTGAGTCTTCAATGTTTTCCCTAGAGATGACAGTTTGGCTTCTGTGATATTGTCCAGAGCAAGCTGTTTAACCAAACCCAGCATTAGCGGAACAGACACTCATAATCATCAGCCAGAGATGGGAAATGAGTATTTTTTAGCACTGACACAATTTACCACAGAGTTGCTGAATAATGGCATTATCTTACATGATATTTAAAAACTATCATGATGTTGAGAAACACACTGTGATAGTGAGGTAAGAAAGAAATAGAGAAAAATTTAGTGAACCATCCAAAACTCCACATGGCAAATGATATGCCCTTAGAAAAGGGTACTCACATTGCAGTCCATGAGAAGGATTCTGGGCATAGCTTAAAGGTATAGCCAACAGGACTCTCTAATGAGGAAAAATCAAGGCTATACCAGGATTACTGGCTGTACTTGAACTGAGAAACCTGAAGTAAGACGAAGATTACCATCGATTTTCCCCAAGACGAGCTAATCAGTGTATTAATTAATACACTGATTAATGGTGGTTAATTTGTTTGTTGTTATTTTTACTGAGAATGAAACTTGGGAGATATACACTGAAATACATGGAGGTAGAAAAGCTAAGCAAGTTGACTAGATATTTAAGTAAGCTCTTCAGTATGTAGTATCTGCCTTGAATACATTGCTCTGGATGCTTGTGCTGTCACTGAATAGAAGATGGAGAGCCCCTTGCCCTCATGTATCTTAGAGTGTAATGGGACACTTGAACTTCTATGTCCTGAGACATTATAAAAATAGAAAAGTGCTAAAGAATTTAGTCAATAAGTTCAAGGCTCTTTCCCACTTTCTCTTCTATTAGATTCAGTGTATCAGTTTTGATGTTGAGGTCCTTGAACCACTTGGACTTGAGCTTTATACAAGGTGACAAATATGGGTCTATTTTCATTCTTCTACATACAGACATCCAGTTAGACCAGCACCATTTATTGAAGATGATTTCTTTTTCCATTGTATATTTTTGGCATCTTTCTCAAAGATCAAGATATTTTATATTATTTGTGGCTATTGTGAAGGGAATTATTTCCCTAATTTCTTTCTCAGCTTGTTTATCTTTTGTATAAAGGAAGTCTACTGATTTATTTGAGTTAATTTTATATCTGGCCAACTTGTTGAAGTTGTTTATCAGCTGGAGAAGTTCTCTGGTAGAATTTTTGGAGTCACTTATGTATACAGTCATATAATCTGCCAATATTGATACCATCATATCTTCTTTACCAATTTGTATCCTCTTGATCTCTTTTTGTTGTCTTATTGTTCTAGCTAACACTTCGAGTACTATATTGAATAGAGATATAGGGAGGGGTACCCTGTGGAGACTGAGTGGGGTGGGGAGGAGGTGTGGGATGAGGAGCAGTCAGAGGGTGGATGGGGGGAGCGGGGAATTGAATATGGAGTATAAAAAATAAATTAAAATTAAAATAAAATTAAACAGAATTTAGTTATCTTAATGAAGACAATACAATGATTAAATAAAATGATTGGAAGCTACTTTTAAAAGTAAAACAATGCTAAATCGTGGATCTACGGAGAAAACTTTATGGTGCTTTGGTCTGTAAACTTTAAATAAAAACCATGAACATGAGATTTAGATTACTTTCTATAATCTAAGGTAAAATAAAACTTTCTTATATATGAATCCTTTTTTTTGTGTGTGTGTATGAGAGGTCAGATTGACCTTTGATGTATCACAGTGTACAAACAGAAAATAAATTAGAATGAAATGTCAAGAATCAAGTAGAAGAAAACAGCATGTAACTTGATTTTGCCAGAAACTAAGACAGTGTTTTGATTAAGTCATGCCTTATTGAATCACATGCCTCCTTTTCAACACATGCCTGATATTTTTATAAGCATATACTTAATGAAAGTTAATGTGTAGAATCTCCTGTACTTAAGACCTTTAGTTAGTCAAGGATCAAAGTAACATACTTTTTTATTTCCCAGAGTCTTTGAAAATAGTACCACTGTGAAATATGTTTTTCCTTTCCACTATGAAATCCATCTTATTATGGGAAATTGCTCTGGGTTCAATTATGCCAAAAAGGGTGTTTTAGGACTAAATAGACAGCTTTTCTATGCTCCAGAATTCCTTTTGCAAAGTGCTGTGTTCTCTGAATATAACCATCTAGAATGACTCAACATGGGTAGTTTAATTGCTATATAATCATCAGATATTTCTGTCTACTTACTGTTGCTTTAAAATAGCAAATATTTTAGTTTAAATCTCCAAACTTTACAAAAAGTAATCCTTTTTAAAAATCAAATAAGTTTTGAATATATAGGCACTTTTTAGTATGTAGTAAGTATTTGTGTGTAAATTGTATATATTGTTTATAAAGTATATGTAGAGGCAAAAGTGAATATTTGTTAACTACCACTCTTTCCCTATGAGTCTTTCCCCCAAAGACTTCTGTTACTGGTGTTTTAACTTTAATTTGTTGACATAGCACTCACAAATAATGAGTATGAATTAGCTTCTCAAGTTGGTATAGCATGAGTTAAAATGTATAGATATTTAAAGAATGCAAAATTAAGTTGAGAAGAATAAGGGGGTGTGATATGAGAATTTATGTTTGTGGAAAATCCACAAGACTGACACACTGACAAAGTGAAATCCCTTCCCATCATTTGAGCAACTAATTTATTGGACTTAAGAATAATAAATAAAAAAAGCCTTTGGCAGTATCTAATGCCCTCTTATTCCCAATTTTAAGACCACCTATGGGCTGCTGTCTTTTGATAGCCCAAGAATATTTACATGTAATCTGTAATTATTAATTCTTCAGATGAACTTTATTTGCACTTATGACTACAATCATAACATTTAAAACTTCCTTTAAAATAGATATCTTCTGTGTGTTTGCTCTTGTGAGTTTACATATGATTCTCTGTTGTACACCCTCACACATGTGCATGGATGACATATGTAAGTGAATATATGGAACCTGTATTTAAATGAAAAACATCAAGTGTGCACAAGTATCAAAAATTTTAAAACAATGTACAATAAGTTGTTATTGAATGCTTAGCATTCTGTCTGACCATCGACGGGCCTCTATGAGTAATGAATGGAGTAGTAGAATGAATATTGCACTGTAATATTTAGTAAGTGGGCAATACACACATTTTATAACAAAATAACAATGTTTGCAAAATATGTCTTAGGGTTTTATTGCTGTGCAAAGACAGCATGACCGAGGGAACTCCTATAAAGGGAAACATCTTACTGGGGCTGGCTTTCAGTTTCAGAGGTTCAGTCCATGCCAGTAAACAGGGTGCTGGAGAAGGAGCTGAGAGTTCTACATCTTGATCCAAAGGCACGCAGCCAGGAGGAGGGTATCTTCAACAGGGAACCAAGAAGTGGCTCTCTTTCCCACTGGGTGGAGCCTGTGCATAGGAGCCCTCAAAGCCCACCTACATAGTGACACACTTCCTCTAACAAGGCCACAATGTCTCCAATAAGGCCATATATCCTAATAGTGCTATGTTCCGTGGGCCAAGCATATGCAAACCTATTTAAGTATATTCAAGCGCTATCAACTGATGATTCTTTTTCATGAGTTGTCACAGTCTACACAGTGCTCTGTCCGTGAGTGTTATAGCTTAGGTATCTTTTACAATGTGAACTTTGTGAGTTCTAAGTATGATGAGGACAGTTCTTAGATGTTAAATGACTATGTTCATGCTGTCTTCTTACAAGGTGAAAAGGCTGAATGTAGCTTTCTAGGGCGTCATCCATAAGGGCTCTGACCTTATTAATGAGGAATCTGCACTCATGACCAATTAGTTTTTCAAAACCCCACTTTAAACAAGATCATCAGGGTTTTATTTTGACATAAATTTTGGGGTAACACTGAGATTGAGCCTCTTTATCCAGTTAACTAATAACCATAGGTAATTCACCTTCACTTAGCTTTTGTAATATTTATTATCACATTTTTTATTTGTGGGCGCATGTGTGTATTAATACGTTTAGCTATTCATGTCATGGCACACATGTAGAGGTAAGAGAACAACTTCGTAGAGTGAATCCTCTTTCTTTCTATCACATGGGTCATGAGAAGCAAACATGTGTCTTCTTTATCTTTTCAGCCATCTTGTCTGGCCCCTCTATTAACATTGTTTCTGCTTTAGTTTGTGTGAATGTGTGTATCTGTGTGCATATGGAGGGACCTGGATTCATATAGGGAACTGTCCTCAATGCATCTCTTAAGCAAACCACTGATTGGCCCATATGATTAATCTGTAACTCTATACAGCCTGCTCTAGTAATTAGCCTGTGTTATGCCCTTAAGAGGCTAGGATTATAAGAGATTCCAGGCCTATCTATATCTCCATTGGTTTGATTATCCAACCTCTAGTCCTTATATTTTTAGTGGTAGTCACTTAACCCCTGAGCTATTGCCCTTAATTAACTTTTAAAAAGAATTATATATATATTTTTAGAATCATACCTTTGGTAAGAAGATTAATTTGTATGATTACCCAATGTCTTATCACAGATGGGTATTTTTTTCTTTTCCTTAGAGAGAGAAAAGCAAATTTTAACTCAAGCGAAAAGCAGTATTAGATTATTGGTGGATAAACACACTGAGAGTCTCTGTATTGATAGAAACATATAGTAATTCTAGATACAGATATTGAGGACTGACTATACCTTTCAACAGTACATTAAATGTCATGGTTACCACAATTCTCTCAAATATAACTTCTGGATATTTGTGAAAATAAGGCAAAGATTATTCTAATATAAAGATGATTGTCAAATATTTAATTTTTGAGAAACTTACATGAACATAAAACTCATTAATGAAAAGCTGTTTTGACTCAGGAGATGTGCTATACCGGTGATCACTATTGTTTCCAGGAGTTCCATGCTATCATGTCCTGCTGTCATCTTTCCATAAGTTCTTTCTGCACTGTCCACTTTTTTTTTTATAGATGCTGCTCCTATGTTGGTCGGCGGGGGAATGGCCCTCAGGCCATCTCTATTGGCAAGAACTGTGACAAGTTTGGAATTGTTGTCCATGAACTGGGTCACGTGATAGGGTTCTGGCATGAACATACCCGCCCAGACCGAGACAACCATGTCACCATCATAAGAGAGAACATCCAGCCAGGTGAGACCTGTTGGAACCTGCAAACTTACATTGCTAAACCATGTGACTTTTTTTTAAAATGTAGTAAACTCAACATTTTACTATATTAAAAGTAGCCATTTCTAAGCTTTCTTTCCTAAGAGGTAGTTACTTTATTTTTAAATATCTATGTTTTTCATAAGTAGCCATGAGTTCTTGAACAATAAGCTGATAATATTTAATAATTGTAATAAACCATTCTTATACTTAGTTCTTTGATTTATGCTATATAGACTTAAAGGAGTCTAAGGGCTGCATTACGTATTATAGCTACAGGGATCAGTGCTGGCTCAGGTATAATTTCTGGAGAGAATCAATCCATTTAAAATAGTCATGCCCAGGATAGTCTTAGTAGGTTCCTGGAGATTTTTCTTCATAGACTTGACTATAATAAGAAAAAAATTTAAGGATATCTTCATTAATTTAAATATAATTTATGGTTAAATCTAATTTTCTCCTAGAGTCTTGTAAATGATACTACTCTCATTGTAAATTAAATATTTACTTTAATTTTCATACTATAAAAATACCAGTATATTTCATTTGAAAACAATGTCTAAGTCCTGCTTGTCATGTTGTTGGAGTATGCATCTTAAGCATAAGCGGAGGAAAGGGTAACCTATTTTCTCTTTTTTTAAATTATTATTTTCTTTATTTACATTTCAAATGCTATCCCGAAAGTTTCCTATACCCACCCCACCCCTGCTCCCCTACCCACCCACTCCCACCACTAGGCCCTGGCCTTCCCCTGTGCTGGGTCATATAAAGTTTACAAGACCAAGGGACCTCTCTTCCCAATGATGGCTGATTAGGCCATCTTCTGCTACATATGCAGCTAGAGACACGAGCTCAGGGGGTACTGGTTAGTTCATATTGTTGTTGTACCTACAGGGTTGCATCCCCCTTCAGGTCCTTGGGTGCTTTCTCTAGCTCCTCCCTTGGGGGTCCAGTGTTCCATCCAATTACTGTCTGTGAGCATCCACTTCTGTGTTTGCCAGGCACTGGCATAGTCTCACAAGAGGCTGCTATATCAGGGTCCCTTCATCAGAATCTTGCTGGCATGTGCATTAGTATCTGGGTTTGGTGGCTGATGATGGGTAACCTATTTTCTTAATCAGAGTCAATGACAAGACACTGTTGAATTTTTAGAATTTTCTGTAATCAAGAGTGTTGATTTTTTTTGTCTGTTTATTTGCTTGTTTTTTTCCTCATCTACTTCATTAAACTTAACACAGAAGTAGTGGTAGAGTCACTGCCATGAAAAATACAAAGCGTAGTGAAAATTCTATGTTTAAACACAGATCAATAAGAGGGGGAGAGCAGACATATACTCTGAGAGCATGGCAGGGTGCACAAAGCATGGCAGATACTACATTTGGCAAACAAAAACAGTTGTCAAGAAGATTACAACTAAGAACACTTAAAACGAAATAAGTGTGAAGAAAAGATGATGGAATGTTTAGGATGCAATACCTCATGATGATAATATTTAGCCCCATCTTACTGCTCTATGCTAAGTTATATGTGGGTAATCGGTTATTAATTATTAATTACCTAGGGAAGTTATGAAGAATCAATATCATTCATGTAGATGTAGGAAATTTATGCTTTGCCCTCAACTAAGGAATTATTGAAGGATTATGTCCTAGTTACATTTCCATTGCTGTGATAAGACACCCTGACCAAGGCAACTATAGAAGCAAGAGTTTAGTTGGGAAGTAGAGGGTTGAAATTGGAGTGCTTGACCATCATGGCAGAGAGCATAGTAGCAAGCAGGCAAGCATGGCACCAGAGCAGTAGCTGAGAGCTTATTTCTTCATCTGCAAGTAGGAAGAAGAAAAGACTAAGTGGGAAAGATGTGGACTTTGGAAGCCTCAAAGTTCACTCCCAGTGACATACCTCTTCTAACCTCCTATTTCTTCCCAAACAATACCATAGGCTGACCAACAAGTACTCAAGTATATGTGCATAAGGGGACTATTCTATTTAAACCATCATGTGTCGGAAACACAGCTCAAATATGAAAAAAGCTCTACCTGCTGTGGGACCTTTAACTTGAGATTAGGAAGTTGAAGCTAATGTTCCTGAGAACTAGCAGAACCCAGCATAAACAGTTTCTAAGAGATGAGTAGCTTCTCAGTGTTTGAGCAGGAAAAGGCAGGAACAGTCTCAAAATGCTTTAAGGGAAACACGAGAAGAAATTTTCAAAAGTTTTATTCCAGGCAGCAATGCAAATATTGGTTCTATCAAATGAAACAAGAGACACTGACTAACACAAGGTTTTTTGAAAAAGGAAAAAGGCAAACACTGATTTCTTTTAGCCTAATGTTGGATTTGGAGAACCCTGTAATGCTCCTACTTAGTAGCAAAGGAATGATAGGAGCTTCTCTGGGGGACTATCTAAAGACGAGGGAACAGGGATAAAATGGTTGCATATACAAGATGGGTAGCAACAGTATTAAGTAACATCTAGAAATGTTTTCTGAAAGACTATAGTAACATCGGAAAATACAAGCAGAATCAGTAGAGTGTGATGCCCAGAACCAAGGGAACAGATCTTTTAAAAGAAGGTTATAATAAAAAAAAAATCAAAAATCAAAGAAAAATGCATATGATCATGTGGAATTCCCAGGGATCTGAACCAGGTATCAATGTTCATATTGTGTTTATATAATTAATAGTGAAATAAAGAGGACAGTACTTCTGACGCTTTTTTCAAGCACCAAGTCAATGAGAAGTTTACTATGAACCATCTTTGTATCATCCACTGTTTGCCATTCATTTTTGTCATGTGGACCAAGAAAAATAATCTTATAATAGAGGCAATATTTAAAAGTGGCCCCTTCTTTTGAGTGTATTTCTGATTCAAGATAAATATATGCCAGCACAAGGAAGAAATGTGTATGTAATAAAAATATCTATTATATATAGATATTATATATATAGTTATATATATATTATATATTATATATATATTATATATATATATATTATATATATAGTTATAGTTTTCTAGAAAACTATAACTCTTAACACATTTTTTTTCCTAAACATTCAGGATGATAGGAGAAAGAACAGTTACTGCATGAAGTTTTCTGATAGACTGAAACTACCCGGGCAGGATTATTCTAGGCTAAAAAAAAAAAATCGCAGTGCAGATTCATTGTGTGTTCTTGAATTACTGTGAATCAGAGGCTTGAAATTAGGTAGATTTTCAAGAGCAATGTCTAAAACATACAGACGTTGGCTTTAAATTTACATGTAATGTAAAGTGGCTATGATAAAAAGGAAACTGTTGAGACATGATTACTTGAATTTATAAACTCTGGTTATAAATAATTATAATTATTTGCCTAGCAATAAAAATTTTAAAGAAAAATATATTATGAGCTAGCTAAAGAGTATTTGGAGCTTTTCTTTGTCTTCTTTTGTAGAATTAGCTCATTGTTCCACTCCTGTGTCACATAACAATTAGATTGGCTGAGGACATATGGATTTGCTTTTTTTTTTTTTTTTTGCACACGAATGGATAAGTATAAAAACAAGCAATGGCAATGCCAGCCATGTAGTAAAACCCAGACAGAGGATCCAGATTTCTGTTCTACTTTCTTCCATTTACAAGTCTCCTATGATGTTTTTCCCGGACTCTTAGGTCAAGAGTACAATTTTCTAAAGATGGAGCCTGGAGAAGTGAACTCTCTTGGGGAAAGATATGATTTTGACAGTATCATGCACTACGCCAGGAACACCTTCTCAAGGTTGGAGTCTCAGGTTATACCTTTTGACTTTTAATTCTCTTTTTCACATGATTCCCCCACAAAGCTGTGTTTATATTTAGAAGTAGAAATGCTGCCCAGGGTCAAAAGTGGAGCAGACAAATCGTAGTTAACATTCATACCAACAGTAGACATTTGAAAAAAATATATTTAAAATGCATTTCTCTTTTTTTTTCTTACTAAAAGCACTAATGAAAAGCAATGCTGACAATGTTATCAATTATCTAAGCAATTATATATCTTAAAGTTATTCAATATTTAGTGAAAGCAACTACCTAGCTACTCATTATATTAAATTGGCCAAGCACCATTTAATAAAATTTCAGACTTCGCAAGTCAATTATGTGATTCCCCTGTTGCGTGAAAATGGCACACCCTGTGTTTAGATTGTGCTTTACGCTGTCTGCTTTCACTTTTGCCAGCACTCTTGCCTCAGAACTGATATTAGTAGAGGAATTCTCAAAAACTATATTAGGGAGATACTTCACTTTCATGTAGTTTGTAATTATAGCCATCCAACTATCAGCTTTAGATGGTGTCAATAATAACTAAATGTGTTAGTTTAAATTGTTATAAGTTTGGGTTTTTATGTATTTCATTCTAAAGATGGTACTACCAAGGGAATAGCTCACAGGTAAGGAAGCCCGAATTCAGAGTTCTTCCCCTCTCTCACCTTTTACTTGCTGATTCTCATTATTCAATCAGATGCTCTTTTACCTTCACTCTTTCTGTTCACCTCTTTCTAGTTCACAGTTCATTCACATTTAATTATGGTTTAAAAAGTCAGTTTCCCAAACATAAAACAAAGTCAGATTTATTCCCAGGATAATTATTTTTTAAATGAAAATGTAAACAACAGCATTCTATAAACACTTAACACGTGGAGGTCTTCTAAGGCTAGGAAGGTGAGGGTGGTTGCATGGGTGGGAGAGGACCCTCTTAGAGTCAAAGGAGAGAAGGAATGGGATGGGGACTTGCAGAGGGGAGACCAGAGAGAGGGACATTTGAATAAAATAAATCAAGTAACCAATATAAATAAATACATAAATAAGCAACTTAAAAGGAATTGAATGTTAACAGGACTTTGAAGAGTTCTATTCTAGAGTGCATATCATACACAAATTGATTCTCAGATACATTTATTTAACTAGAACAACATCCAAATACTTATTGTTCCTGGAATTGAAGTTTAAGTTTTGGTAAAAATACACCCAGAAATCTGGGCTGAAATTAGAGTTATAAAATTTTATTGTTTGGCTAGGAACTTGGAATTGATTTAATTTTTCCATAGAAACATATAAAAAATTGATGTGTGGGTCTCAGTTCAGACAAGAATTCTCTGTCATGGCTCCAAACTAAATTATTCAGAATTAGTTAATTCTTTTAACTAATTAAAATTAATTAGTTAATTTTTTGGAATATGGGGGTGGGGTGCTAGAGAGTAGCCAAACAACAGCAGAAATTTTTTCTATTCTTCTGAGATGATTTACCTTAAGTTTGAACTGTCTGTCTCCCTTATTTTGTGCCTTGCGACTCAGGTACATTATTAGCATCTTTTATGGTAAATCAGCAGTCTTGCTGCCTGCAGTCTCTGTCTTCCACACTGTCATAGCCTGTGAGCCTTGAGTATCTATACTGTCCCGAACCTATCCTACTCATCACACAGCTGGTATGACTATGCATACGTGCACAAGGTCAGGTCAACTGAAATCCCAACATGGATTGGAAGAGTCCCACCACTCCTGAGGATCTTTCGACAACTGATAGTTACTGGGGAGAGCGATGGTCAGTGCTTTTTTTTTGGTCAGGAATGTGGCATCTGATACATAAGGTCGAGATGGAGATGGTATGAGATGGTCATGGTAGGAGATGGCCCTAAACCCATATCAGTACTGACAGTACTAACTGGACTCCCTGAGAACATAAAATGGAGAGGGGAAAAGTAGTGGGGGAAGGTGTGGCAAGAGTTGTAATGGCTAGGAGGAATGTGTGTGGATTTGGTCCAAACACATTATATGCCTGTATGAATGTCTCAAACAACAAAACCCAATTCTATACATTTCCACAAGGAAATCTATATTTTAATTAATTAATTAATTCATTAATTATCTTATTTATCTACATACCAAATGTTGCCCCCTGCCTGGTCTCCCCTCCCAGAGTTCTTTCCCTATCCCCTCTCCCCTTGCCTCTGAGAGGGTAGAATTTTAAGTCGTATGTTCCCATTAGAAAGTTAATTGACTGACCTGATTCATAATATTTTAGTTTGACCCTCTAAAGAGATTGTTTAGTAATCTGTTGAAAGAGATTATTTTAGGAAATAGCAATTCTGCCACCTCAAAAGTATTTAAAATTACTGTTTTGTAAGTTACGTCAAACTATAGATATAAAAATGTATCATTTCATCTATTTTAAGGTGTTCATTTTAATAGTGTTAAATATATTCATTGTTATAAAATATTTCTCCAGAACCTTTTCATATTCCAAAATAGAAATGGTGAATCTATTAGGCAACTCTCTATCTTCTTTTTAGTTTATCCTCCAGAGCCTTCAGTACCCTTTAATTCCCTAATTTTTTGAATTCAACTATTTTGGATACTTTTTGTATTGAAATCACACGTATTTATTCCTTTGTGATTGACATATGCCAGCCAGTTAGAATTATTTTTTAAGACTTATCACAGCATAATTTACTTCCATGCTACTGATGAATAATGCTATCATGATAGCATAATAATTTTGGTAGATTGCGTATGCATATGTTGTATGTGTATATATTTGTATGTGTGTGAATTTCATGGGCGGCATGTGTCTGGGTGTGGTGTGAACATGTGTGTGTATGTGTGTGTGTGTGTGTGTGATGTGTATGTGTGGTGTGTGAATGTGTATGATTATATGTGTATGTGTGTGTGTGTGTGTGTGTGTGTGTGTGTACACATAGTTATCAGTAGACATTTGGGCTGCTAGGGCATTTGAATTATTTTCACTTCTGTGTGACTGAAATAGCCCTGCTGTGAATGCCTCACAGATGTTGCTTTCTGTTCTTTTCTCTGTCACTCCAAGAAGCTGGAATACAAACTCACATGCTATTTTGACTCTTAGTTTTTTGAAGAATTTCCACACTGCATTCCACAGGGACTGAAAAATTTTGCAGTCCCATCATGTGGGCACAAGGCTTATTTCCTTCCAGGCACTCTCAAGTGCATATTGGTTTGTGTTCTCTAGATAGCAAGAGGTTAACTGGGGGTGGGAGGACTCCAGGTTGTGGCCTTGATTGATATCCTTCTCACATTAGAATTGCTTTACAAAGGGCAGGATGCCAGCTTCTTTAAGTTACTGTTATGAATTCAGGCCTAGAACTGTGCTTAATAAATGTTCTCAAATGGAAAGAATAAATGGGGCAGAGGCTGTGGCCCCATGACCTGAAGCTCATGTTCACTGTCATATTTTGGAATGGAATATCTCTTTGTTCATCACAACTTAAAATACCTTTAAATTTTCATAAATTAGTTTAAAGATTTTTTGTATAAAATGCATTCTATTATTTGTGTTTTACTTCCCCTAAAACTGCATTTATATGCTCCCAAGTTCTACCCTTTCTAAGGCATTTCCAGTTCATTCACTGCTCCTCCAGAGTCATAAATGTTTGATATGCATTGCAAAGTTAGAATGCATCTTTAGTGCAGTGCAGTCAGAATTTTAAACTATGTATATTATGGAAGGGAGCAACTTCTCACCACAACCTTGAATCCAAGAGAACTCAGTATCTGCTGCAAATAGATAAAATCTATAAACCATCGGTAGGGGGTTTTAAATTCATTATTGATTTTGCCTTGAAAAATTGAATAATATATACATTTTATTTACATTGTAATGTATTACTGGTTATACTGTTTATTCTTATTCTTTCATAATAAGCTGCAGCAACCCTTAGAATCCAAGGACAACCACCTTCAGATAGGAGTTTAGTTAAAATTGTGCTTTAACCTTTGGTTCTTGCAATTATTTAGTAACCTCAAAACTGCCTGCTCAGGTGGCTATTTTTCATCCTTTGTAAGAATTATTTTACAATCTGGTGGTCTAATGTATTCTTTTATCAGTACCGGGGAATAAAACAAAAGCCACAGGGTTCTTTGTGGGGTATTGTTAAACAATACTTATTTTGAAAACATATGTTACACACCTAAGAAAAAAAATATATACCATAGACTTTCTGGGAGTAGCCCATGAGATTTTCCTGCCCTGATTAGAGTGTTCTGAGAGCCCCATATCCCACTGTAAGTTCACACTGCTGTAACTGCTGATTGAATTTGGAAATGTAGCCCCTATGCTTTTCATGGACGTAGGTGTGTTTTGCTTCTGCTTTTGCAGAGGGATGTTTTTAGACACAATACTCCCCTCCCGTGATGATAATGGCATCCGTCCTGCAATTGGTCAACGGACCCGGTTAAGCAAAGGAGACATTGCACAAGCAAGAAAGCTGTATCGATGTCCAGGTACTGCACATCCTATGTGTCCCAGATCTTCTTCAGATAATCAGGCCTCAATTTCTCCAACTGTTTTCTTATCTGTCTCTATTCTTGCAAATGGTATACATCTTTCAAATTCAGTGATTGTAAACAAGGACAAAGAAGACTTTAGAATATGTATAATTGTAAACTGAAACAAACTGGCAGAAATAATATTTCAAACATGTGCTACATTTTATTTCTTTTAAATTAAGGGGAGGAAATAGAGGTTTTGCTCATTATTAAATATCCGAGCAATTTTGTACCCAAATGCTGTGTCCCTGATAACATTAAAAGGAGTAGTCTTTCATTCACAATCAGATTCTGGGGCTTGGGAAAGTGGGTTGGTGAGTAAGAGCACATGCTGCTCAAACATGAGGGCCTGGGTTTGAATTCCCAGCAACCACATGACTACCTGGGAAAGCTGTGTGTGCCTCTAACCCTAGCACTGAGGAATGACAAGAGACAGAGGATCCAATTTTGCTGGACAGCCAGCCCTACCAGTCAGGTGTTTCTATTACAGTGAAAGACCTTGACTCAAGGCCATAGGTGGAGGGAAAGTGGCAGATGAAGATATCTGGTGTCTTTCTTTTGGTCTTCTAATGTTTACATGGGTAGAACCCACATACTCATATGGGTGTATCAAACAGGCACTATTCCTAGCATCAGATTTTTGAGTGATCTGTATTTAAAAGACTACCATCAATAGGTAATAAATTTTTCTAAGACAAGAGATTTCATTTGTTGAAATCAAATTTTCTAGGAAAATATTTTAAGAATATTTCTTAAAATTTTATTTTAATGAATTTCTTAAAATATCCTGAGTGAGTTAACCCAATTACAAAAGAACACACATGATATACACTCACAGATAAGTGGATATTAACCCAGAAACTTTGACTACCTAAGATACAATTTGCAAAACACTTGAAACTCAAGAAGAAGGAAGACCAAAGTGTGGATACTTTGCTCCTTCTTAGAATGGGGAACAAAATATCCATGGAAGGAGTTACAGAGACAAAGTTCAGAGCTGAGATGGAAGGAAATACCATCCAGAGACTACCCCCTGGGGACCCATCCCATATACAACCTCCAAACTCAGACACTATTACATATGCCAGAAAGATTTTGCTGACAGGACCCTGACATAGTTCTCTCTTGTGAAGCTATGCCAATGCCTGGCAAATACAGAAGTAGATGCTCACAGTCATCTATTGGATGCAACACACGGCCCCTAATGAAGGAGCTAGAGAAAGTACCTGAGGAGCTAAAAGGGTCTGCAACCCTTTTGGGAACAATATGAGGAACAATATGAACTAACCAGTACCCCCCAGAGCTGTGTCTCTAGCTACATATGTAGTAGAGGATGGCCTAATTGGCCATCAATGGGAGGAGAGGCCCTTGGTATTGCAAAGATCATATGCCCCAGTACAGGGGAATGCCAGGGCCAGGAAGCAGGAGTGGATGGTTTGGGAAGCAGAGCAGCAAAGCTGGGCTTTGGGGATAGTATTTGAAATGTAAATGAAGAAAATATCTAATAAAAATGCCAAAAATATAGGCCTATTAAATGTTCAAGAGTTTTATATAGTTCATAATTTAAACCTGTACATAAACCTTGTAGATCTTTTTTTGATCTTATGCATATTTATTATATAATAAATGATCAATAAGTTTTTGAAGTCTAACTGAGAAATATTTTGGAAAAACCTAATAGAAATTTAAAGCATGGTGATGCAATGCATTGAAAGGTAAAATGTTATGAAAAAAATAATAATTCTTGTTTTCGCTTTTCTACTTTTAAAGTTTTTTTTTATTCTTATGATGTACTATATATCTTGACTGTAATTTCCCCTCCCTCATTCCTCTCAGTATCACCCATCTGTTCTCTCACCTAGATCCACTCCCTCCCATCTCCCTCCTTAAAAGAGCACAAAATACAATAAAACTAAGCACAAGCCATCACTTCAAGGTTGGGCAAGGAAACTCAGTAAGTAAAAAAGGGTCCCAAGAGCAGGCAAAAGAGTCAGGGACCCCTTATCCCAAGGTCAGGAGTCCCCACCTAAGCCCCAAGCCAACAACCACAGCATTTATGCAGAGGCACTAGCACAAACCCATACATGCTCTGCAATTGCTGCTTTAGCCTCTGAAACCCCATGCTTCTCTTTAGCTAATCTTGTAGGCTATATGAAAAGTGAGTTGCTCCTTACAGCTCTTAAATCACAAAGAACAAAATGTTCCAAATTCCATGATCTTACTGAGAGCATTTTTCTTACTCCTTTTAAAAATTATGTTTGTGGATAAATCATTAAAAATATCTGACCCAGGCAGTGGTGGCTCACACCTTTATATATATATATATATATATATATATATATATATATATATATATATATGGCAGATTTTTATGCCAATATTTTTCACTATCAGTTTACCTCCAAAGATCTATTTTCACTTTATAGAGCAATTTTGTTGAGTTTAAAGTAAAGTTGATAAATTGAGTGAAGTGGATAGTTAGATGTACAAGACTGTACTTTTATGGTCTTTGATAGTTATATCCTTTCCCAAAAGGACAAATTCATAGTAAGGTAACTATGAACACCATTACTTTCTCCTAAGTAATACAGAATATAGTTTAAATTATTTAAAATATAGTATATGAAATGTACATATTGTTAATTTCTCCAATCTTGGCATGTTTAATAAGGTTGTATATTTATTCCATGCTTTTTAATCCATTATAATATTTGCAACTCACACACCCACACACATACACACACACAGGCATGCACACAAGTAGTAGTATGTGGGACTTCAATTACTTCTTTTTTTGTCTTCTTTTTTTCTTAATTAGATATTTTCTTTATTTACATTTGAAATGCTATCCCGAAAGAAACCCTATACCCTCTCCCCGCCCCTGCTCCCCTACCCACCCACGCCCACTTCTTGGCCCTGGCCTTCCCCTGTGCCGGGTCATATAAAGTTTGCAAGACCAAGGG
>NC_034608.1:78996525-79000202 GCF_900095145.1 Mus pahari | reverse complement strand
TCCTGCCAATCCATGAGCATGGGAGATCTTTCCATCTTCTGAGATCTTCTTCAATTTCTTTCTTTAGGGATTTTTTTTTTACTTCTTGCATAGTCATTCTGTATTTGTCCTGGAAAAGCTTAAGGAAACAGCAGAATGTGACTTTTAAGGTTCTATTAAAAGCATGACTTTCTTAGAGTTTAGAATTGTTTTCACTTCAAATTTTTGCTATTAACTTTAGTGACAGGTGAAAAGTCTTCTTTTTGTTATTGTGTGAAAAAAATAAAAGTGATTCTTTACAACTGAAGTATTCTGCTGATATAACACATTCACTTTTGACCATTTAATAGAGGCTGATAAGGGCTATGAGAGGAGATGGTAGGCCTGTTCAACAGAGCAACTGGGGGATAGCTTGGCTCTGCCACCCAAAGACCTTATTAATATTTTAAACACTGAGAGTTCTGAAAGGACACCCTATAATCCTACTACTATTATTAGTCCTTGTATCTTCAATACGGTCTGAATAAAAAATTACCTACTTAGGGCTAGATAATTAATTCTCTGTGCCTCATCTTCATTTTACCTTTATACCAGTATTAGTTGGTTCATAAAGGAAGTCTGTTTAACACATGTGGCTTCAGCATACCTGACCTTAATGAATTATGCATTGTTTTCTTTTGCTTCTCTTCTGAGCCTTATTCCTTATAATTCTCACATTTTCATGTATTTTTTTTCACTTATGTAATCTTAGGGTTATCTTATTTTCTTCCTAGATGATTAACTGAACTCTTTTATTATAGGCACTGCATTTTGTATGTATTTTGTCTTCATTTATTTTTGTAATCTTGTAAACATATTGCTTGTAAGTATTTGACATTTACCCCAACTAGCAACATTGATATTTGCTCAGTAAATCTTCCTAAATTTAAGTCTACAAAGTATTTAACTCTCTGTTACTATAACAAGTCCTTTAGATAATCTTATAATGAAGATTTTTTAAAAGTTACCTTGCCGTATTGAAGTTCCAGCAGATGATTAATTGGGTCTACTGTTTTTGAACCAGTGGTAGGTCAGCTCAACCTAGCAACAGTGTGTGAGAGAGCAGAGCTTCTGCCCATAGGAGGGAACTGGGATCCCATTCTTCCTTTCTCTGCTTTGAGAATCTTCTACGAGGCCTTTACTCTTCAGAGTCTAATTATGTTCTATTAGGAGAACTCTGGGATAAAGCCCTTACCATATGGACTTTTGAAAAGATACTGTACTCTGAGCCAAAGCACCAAGGAATATAGCAAAATTAAGAAAAATAGGAAGTAGATATCTAAAGTAGGTTTTGAATATTTGAATCTCTTTTATCATGTGAGAAGGCCTATGCACATGTGTATACACTAATACAGGTATGTAGCTAATATTTATTAACAAATTTACAAGCATTTCTAGCTTTATATGTAAATAGCACATAGGTATAATATATATGTATATAGATCTGTATTTATGTTGCGGTGGTAGGGGTAGAAGACCATCCCAATATATCTGGAATTTGATTACTAAAACATTTTGAATGGCTTTAATATTTGTTTTTATTCTTTAAAATTAACAAAAACCTCCTTTACCATTTCATTATTTTTGTATTTTTAAAATTTTCCATTTTCCATTACACACATTTTTGTATTAACACTTTTTCAAGATTCGGGGTGAATATTCTTTTGTAATTGTAAACATACAGACACACACACACACACACACACACACACACACACACGGCTAAGATACATTGACAACACTTACGAACACTATTCATTCATTTTATCTCCTACATTTTTTGTGGGTGCTCCTATTCCTCTATCCAGCATACTTTTCCTCATTCACTAGTCAGTAGCATATCCCATCCAATAACCCCAAGCAGAATGCCAGAGGGATTCTCACTCCTTCTGCCTGTCTATTTCTGTGCAGTCATCTGGTTCTTGGATTCCTACCTTCTTAGTCTGCAGCTGTGCATTCACATCTGGATACCAAACTCTCATTGCATCAATAATAGCAGGTCTTAGCTTGTCCTCTTCCCTCTACTGTCACATCTACTGTTCTCAAGCCACACTGCTGTCCAAGTGACATTCAGAATGCAAATCTTTCTCCTCACATCTTTAAGGTAAAGGTTAATTCTGCTTTCAAGTTCTCTTCTTCAAACATGATCCCTTCTCTTCTCAGCTTCTTAAAGAGGTTCCTGTTCCAGTCTTGCCTTCTCACTCTTATTTTCTTCTTCCCTTAGAACTATGATGTCACTTGCTTTGGCCTCTTACTTCATTGGGAACAATGAAAATTGCCAGCTCTTTAAGTCTCCCTAGGTAAAAGCTTCCTGGTTTCCATTTCCCCACATTTGCAAAAATTCTGTAATTATTGCCCTTATATCTTACACCCATCATTGTGTTGTTACCTGATATTTCTTGCACTAGACCAATAGCTCCCACAGGATCCCATGCACATTAGAATGTGCTATAAATTAACTGCTCAGTTTATACGAATGAATGGACAAGCTTCAGTATGTGAAAGACACTGTACTAGATATTGTACAGACAGAGAAGGAAATATCAGTTTATATATGACTAGCACTGCATGGGAGGGGAATCTTATGAGAGAACAACTACAAACATGGTCTTTTGTAGACAACCTCAAACTTGCTTCTTAGCCAAGCTTTGATCTTCCTACCTCCGTCCCCCATTATCATGGGCCACACACATGGAGCGCTCTAATTGGTGTATGTGGGCAGGGCTTCATGAGTTCCTGGCAAGCTCCTCACCACTGAGCTCTGTGCACTGTCACTCTTACCTTTTTTGAGAATCATTTCAGATTCAAACATATATAAAATTTTGAAGGAGAATGGGTAATTTAAATGTATAGGTATTAAACATATTTTATTGTGTAGATACTTATACCCAGAGTAAAGTTATAAATTTGTTCCTAGAAAATTTAGAGGAGAGGTTTTAAATAATTGTTGGAAACTTTAGATGTTGACAGAAAAAAAAATTTGCTAAAAATGTTTAATCCACAGTATATTTAGCTTCATTATTTAAAAAATGAGGTTATAATTGATCAAAATACACTATTATATAGTATCAAATTAGAATTTTTATGATGAAGAAAGAGGATATATATATATATATATATATATATATATATATATATATATATATACATATATTTCATACATGAATGGGAACATCTGGTAATGATTTCTATTTTTAATTTTTTATTTGATTAGCATGATGATTGTGATAAACAATCTCTTAGTAATTTTGTACAGGTTTCTAATTCTTGCTACTTGACATGCTGAGGCAGGAGGTTTGCAAGTTCAAATCTTTTCTGGACTGAGAATGAGTTCAAGGCCTTCCTGACCACAATTTAAGAAGGAAAGGCTGCTATTAAGCTCAGTGATAGAGCATTTGCTTTGTATACACAAGGGCCCAGGTTCACACTCATGCTCTACAAACAACATTATCATCATCAACAACAACAAGAACAAGAACAACAACAACAACAACGTATAACAGCACAGTATAGTTTATTGTTTTTTTTTATTATTATTTTCTTTATTTACATTTCAAATTCTATCCCGAAAGTTTCCCATACCCCTCCCCCCACCTCTGTTCCCCTACCCACCCACTCCCACTACTTGGCCCAGGCCTTGCCTTGTGCTAGGTCATATA